>NC_135785.1:127235000-127362500 GCF_051106095.1 Pogona vitticeps | reverse complement strand
ATACATGGACAATTATGTGAGACACCTGAGAATAATATATTGTACAAAAGATGCTTTTATAAAATATTGTAAAAGGTGAAAAAGAATATTCTTTTAAACTGTTTTGTGATAAGTGAGTAGAGATGAGGGAAAAAAGGTTGTCATTTGTTTACAAATATTTAGGTATGAACCTGTAACAATTAATTGTTTGGAAAGGGGTACAAAAATATGTTATCCTGTAACGCCATCAATTGACATTAATATAACCTACACTCCTTTGGCACTAGCAGTGGATTGGTGTACCTGGCCTTTGCTGGGGTACTGATTAGCTATGGTACTGGGTCACTCTCATAGTGACATGCTACCCTTGTTAGATATCTTTTATTTAGATGTAAGTACAAGAGAGAAAACTGCAAATACAGTGGTGCCTCACTTAACGAGCGCCCCGTTTAACGACAAATCCGGATAGCGATTAGGTTTTTGCGATAGCAAAAGCGATCACATAATGATGTTTTGAATGGTAAAAAATCGCTTTGCGATGATCGGTAAGCTGTTTCGCTTACCAATTTTCGCATAGCGATTTTTCCAACAGCTGATCGGCAGTTCCAAAATGGCCACCGGAAAAAAATGGCCACCCGGTAAGCGAGGAATCCATCCCAATCTTTTTTGGGATGGATTCCTCGCTTACCGGGCAGCGAAAATGGCTGCTGTATGGAGGTATGTTTTTCCCCCATTGGAACGCATTGAAGGGGTTTCAATGCATTTCAATGGGTTTTTTAAAATCTCATAGCAATGTTTTCTGTTAGCGCCGATTTTTGCCGCACTGATTAACATCACTTTGCAAGGCACCACTGTATAGTGATAGGACACATACTTGAGGTAGAATGAATGTATGAGCATTCAACACAACTCCACACTACTTTGAGCAAGAAACATTTATCCAAAGAGAAAGAGACAGTGTGAGGCAGAGAATGAATTGATTTCCTTAGAGCAGCAGAGAGATTGGGCCAGATCTTACAACACTGGGGCAGATCTTACATAAATATAGACTTTTACCTGGCCAAGCTGTGTGAGCATATACAATTGTCCTATTTTTATGTGTGTATTTTTAACATGCCTAGAGACTAGAAATGCTTTTGATTTTATATAATCTTATTTTAAGAACTTGGATATTTTTATATATAAGAATGGTTTTAAGGCTTCTAAAAGCTTTAACTTTATACTGGATTTTTTTGAAGATTTAAATGATGTATTCTAGTTGTATTTTCTGCCTTTACCAGCTATTAAGCTTTTGTATTTTTACAATATCACCTGAAATACTTTTTTGTTCTTTTTTACTCTAGAAGAAATGCTTCTGAAGCTTGACAAGTATTTGTCTAAAACTTAAGTTCATTCATTATATTTTTAAGCATATGTGCTTAAAGTTTTTGCACAGTTGTAAGACTGTTTCAATGCATTGTTATTTGCTACTTTTGAATTGTATATTATGGAAATTAGAAGATGTCAAAATAGAACTTGAAGATAAACAAGTTTTAAACTTGCCTGGAATTATTACAACAAAGAAAATACTTATAATAAGACACTAAGATGAGTTTGGAAATGCTTATCAATGATTATCTGATTTTATTCTGGTATTAACCCTTTAGTGGGATAATATCATCCATGACAAACCATAAGCTTCTGTTCTTTGTCCACAAGGTGGGACAAACCTCTGTAGGACTCCGAGGAGAGTCAGCATATATACTTTATTGTTACGGCATCAAGCCATACAAAATTGAATACAAAACTTCAAAGACTGGCATGCACTACAAAGTCATACAAAAGGTAAAATATCTAAAACAGCAAATATACCAATGTAAGGCCAAGGTCTAAGTGTTTAGCTGTCTAGTCTGTCTGCTATAGCATGCCGCCCAAAATTTCGCTACCTGTTCTGTTGTAGTCCGATTTTGGTCGGTTAACAATTGATTACAGTAGTCTGAATCCGATTGGCCTGTCATATCTTTTAAGAGTGGTGTAATATATTTTCCTCGGGTCTTATTATGCCTGTTTACTGCTTACTGGCCCCCTCATTGTTTAATTTATATATAAATGACATAGTAGAACATCTGAATTCTCCTAGTCTTCATTCTCCAAAATTACACCAAAGACATATTTCTATCCTTCTCTATGCAGATGATGCCGTGCTTCTAGCGAGAACGCCAGTTGGCCTAAAGAGAGCCCTTAAGAAATTTGCAGACTTCTGCAGAAAGAAGGAATTAGAAATAAATTATAAAAAGACAAAAATCATGGCCTTTGGTAGAAGACAAAAGAAAAGATCTTGGATTATAAATGGGCAACCTATTGAACAGGTCTCTTGCTTTAAATACCTAGGTATGGCCCTGCAATCCACTGGGGACAGGAATGCCCATATCCAATATGCAGCCACCCAAGGGGAAAAAACAGCAAACACCATCCTAAGGTTCTACCATTCAAAAGGCGGTTGTTATATTCCAGCAGCCCAAAAACTTTTTCAAGCAAAGGTGGTCAGTCAGATGCTGTATGGCACCTTTATGGGGCCTTCACCCAGTAGTTTTGACCCGATAGAACGGGTTCAGTCAAAATTCCTCAGAGCAATACTTGAAGTCCCTAGATGTGTAACGAATGCACAAATCCGATTAGAGACCGGCTCACTAAAAATGGTAGCCAAAATTGAACTAGCCTCCCTTCAGTACTGGCTTAAAATAAACTTTCAATCATAGGGATTAACACACCTACTCCTAGAGGACAACTTCCAATCGAGCTGGTTAAAAGCGGTCCTAAATAAATTGCAAGTAATGGGCTTCTCTCCTCAAACAATATTAAGCATGCAATGAGAGTCAGCATCCTTAACAGGATTTGACATGGGCATGGAGGAATTCTTGGTAGTTCCATTGTCATTGTTAAAGTTTAGACTTGTTGGAACTCTCAGCCTCCACAGAGAATGAGGGACAATTATGAGGTTGATGGATCCAAATGGTTTCCTTGTGGAGTTTCTAGCTGTCTTGGCAGGTGACTCTGTTAAGGCCTTGGTGGATCTCTGGAATGTATAGGTGACCAAGGCTATTGACATGATCACTTCTAAAACATCTTCTTTCATGAAGTGCAGTCAAACTAGGTATATTAAGGAGGTGAGAATGATGAAATAAGTGGTATGGACACTAGAGTAACAATTGCAGACGGACAGAAATCCTATAAGAAAATGTCTAAATATATTGACAGGGCTCCTGCCATGAATAGAATCCCAATGAGAGACTTATTTATTTATTTATTTATTTATTTATTTAATTTATATGCCGCCCACTCTACCCAAAGGTCTCTGGGCGGCTTACAACAATTAAAATTCAATGGAACAAAATAAAATGATTAAAATACAATTAAAATACAATTAAAATACAATTAAAATTGCCATCATTAAGACCCACAGTTAATGTTATTTCAATTAAAAGCCTTCCGGAACAGGAAGGTTTTGACCTGGCGCCGAAATATCATCAGTGTCGGCGCCAGGCGAATTTCAGTTGGGAGGGCGTTCCATAGTCTGGGGGCAGCTGCCGAGAAGGCCCTTTGTCTACAAGCCATCCCTCTTACCTCCTTGAGGGATGGCTCTTTCAAAAGGGCCCCCTGGCTAGATCTTAACAGCCGGGTAGGCTCATATGGAAGGAGGCGGTCCTTCAAGTATCCAGGGCCCAAGCCGTTTAGGGCTTTATATGTCAAAACAAGCACTTTGAATTGGGCCCGGACAGCAACTGGTAACCAGTGTAAATTATACAGAATCGGCTTGATGTGCTCTCTGGCGGCCCCACCACTCACCAGCCGCGCAGCTCGATTCTGAACCAGTTGCAGTCGCCGGACCGTCTTCAAAGGCAGCCCCACGTAGAGCGCATTGCAATAATCAATACGAGATGTTACCAGTGCATGTGTAACTGTCATGAGACTCCACTCGTCCAGGTAGGGCCGTAGCTGGTATAATTTCCGCAGCTGAAGGAAGGCACCCCTGGCCACCGAGTCCACCTGAGCTTCCAAAGTTAGACTGGGGTCCAGGAGCACCCCCAGGCTGCGGACCCTGTCCCTTAGGGGGAGTGTAACCCCATTCAGGACAGGGAAGTGGCCCTCCAACCTGTCCGGCGAAGCACCCACTAACAGCACTTCCGTCTTGTCTGGATTGAGTTTCAATTTATTAACCCTCATCCAGTCCATTATCAGGTCCAGACACGAGTTCAGCACAGAAACCGCCTCACCTGGATTGGTGGAAAACGAGAGGTAGAGCTGAGTGTCGTCAGCATATTGCTGACTCCTCAGCCCAAACCTCCTGATGACCTCTCCCAGCGGTTTCATGTAGATGTTAAACAGCATGGGGGACAGTATCGAGCCCTGAGGAACCCCATGACATAAATGCCATGGGGCAGAGCAACTGTCCCCCAGCACCACCCTCTGGATACGGTCAGCTAGGAAGGAGCGGAACCACCGTAAAACAGTGCCCCCAACTCCTAACCCAGCCAGCCTATCCAGACCTGTGCTATACACAAATTGGGAAGGATATGATTTGTAGTCGCAGAGGATTTAGCACCATTTTAATAATATTCCAGTTCTTTTTTGTCCCTCGGATATCCTTTTGATTTCTCTATTTCTTCACTGTTTCTAAGTTTTTATTCATTTTCAATAGGAGTAGGGGTTGGGATGTGGATACACGGGAATAAGGAAGGGATGAGTAAGGATGGGAAAAGGGTACAATTCCAGAGAGTGAAAGAGTATTCTTCCATCCACTTAGTTATGCTAAAAAGGAAAATTACATAAGTAAACAATATAACAATTTTCCAGAATATCTATCATTCTCTCCATTCCTTTGGACCCTTTCCTTCTTCTTTTATCTATATTTTCCAATGCATATTTTGGATCCAGTTATGAAACTCTTCCCATTTTTTAGTCCTTTTTGATATGATCTTTCATTTAAAACTTCTGTTAGTACACCCGTCTCTGCCACTTCCAGTATCTTTTGTATCAGTTCCTTAAGGGATGGCATCCCTTCTTTCTTCCAATATTTTCCATATAATATCCTTGCTGCCATAATTGCATGTATTATCAAATATCTCATTTATCTGCAATTTCAGTCATAATATTCAATAGAAGCCATTCTGATTTAAATGGTATCACATAAAAGATTTTAATTTTTTGCTTCCCTGCATGTCCACCAGATATTGTAAAAAGTAGCCAGCTGGGTTTTACATTTCCAACATTTGTTGGAGGTATTTTTATACATTTTAGACAATTTAGTTGGAGTCATATGCCATCTATAAATCATCATACATATTTTTTTCTTTGACGTTTACTGATTTTGTAAGTTTGATACTATTCTGCCAAATTTGTGCCAACTGTTCTGTCAATATTATGACCAACATTTTGTGCCAATTTTATCATATAGTATTTCACCACTTCATCTTCCATTTTCTTATTTAAAAGATACATTCTTTTAATTATTTTGTCATTTGCCTCTAACAGTAGTTTATCAAATATCCACAAATCTCAAAAAAAATTCTGCTCCTCTAATTCTTCTGTAGTCCTTAAGCAAGTCTCTGTACCTCACCAGCCTTATTGAGTCCATTAAAATAGGTTGCTGTTGTTGTTTAGTTGTTTAGTCATGTCCGACTCTTTGTGACCCCATGGACCAGAGCAAACCAGGTCCTCCTATCTCCTACTGCCTCCCAGAATTGGGTCAAATTCATGTTGGTTGTTTCGATGACACTGTCCAACCATCTCGTCCGCTGTCATCTTCTTTTCCTCTTGCCTTCACACTTTCCTAACATCAGTGTCTTTTCCAGGGAGTCTTCTCTTCTCATGAGATGGCCAAAGTATTGGAGCCTCAGCTTCAGGATCTGTCCTTCCAGTGAACACTCAGGGTTGATTTCCTTTAGAATGTATAGGTTTGTTCTCCTTGCAGTCCAGGGGACTCTCAAGAGCCTCCTCCAGCACCACAATTCAAAGGCATCAATTCTTCGGCGGTCAGCTTTCTTTATGGTCCAGCTCTCACTTCCATACATCACTACAGGAAAAACCATAGCTTTGACTATTCGGACATTTGTTGGCAAGGTAATGTCTCTGCTTTTTAAGATGCTGTCAAGGTTTGTCATCGCTTTCCTCCCAATAAGGTGTCTTTTAATTTTGCGGCTGCTGTCACCATCTGCAGTGATCATGGAGCCCAAGAAAGTAAAATCTGTCACTGCCCCCATATCTTCCACTTCTATTTGCCAGGAGGTGGTAGGACCAGTGGCCATGATCTTAGTTTTTTTGATGTTCAACTTCAGACTGTTTTTTGCACTCTCCTCTTTCACCCTCATTATGAGGTTCTTTAATTCCTCCTCACTTTCTGCCATCAGAGTGGTTATCGGAGGTTGTTGATATTTCTTCCGGCAATCTTAATTCCGGCTTGGGCTTCCTCCAGTCCAGCCTTCCGCATGATGTATTCTGCATACAAGTTAAATAAGCTGGGGGACAGTATACAGCCTTGCCGTACTCCTTTCCCAATTTTGAACCACTCAGTTGTTCCATGACCAGTTCTAACTGTTGCTTCCTGTCCCACATATAGGTTTCTCAGGAGACAGATAAAGTGGTCAGGCACTCCCATATCTTTAAGGACTTGCCATAGTTTGCTGTGGTCCACACAGTCAAAGGCTTTTGCATAGTCAATGAAGCAGAAGTAGATGTTTTTCTGGAACTCTCTGGCTTTCTCCATAATCCAGCGCAAGGTAGCAATTTGGTCTCGAGTGCCTTCTTCTGGTAGAGCAAATTTTTTAGCCCCACTCCAACTCTTATCTTAGGTATCCTTCAGTCTCGAGAGACTATGCTCTGTATGAGTGTCCTTTCCAGAGCATGAAGCCTGGGTAAAATAATATGGAGGATAGGCTGTTACCCAAGCAGAAAAATCCCCCCTCTCCACGTCACTGAAATAGTCCAATGGAAAGGCAAGAGCCAATACAACTGGTTCCAGCAACATCGCAGGAGTTGCCAGAACGACACAAACTGCCTCCAGGACTCCGGCTCTGGATTTTGCCTTGAGGTTAACTCCTGAAGCCTTTTCCATCAGTGGATATAGCCACAAAGCAGTGGAGGTTTGAAATTGGAGCTTTCCTTCTCCTAGATGGGCTGCCTTCCAAGGCTGACAAGCCCCACCTACCTGGTCCAGATGGATCGCGTTTAGTCAGAACTCTCCACTATTACCTCTCTGTCTTGGGTGTCCCTGCACAGCATAGCCCATAGCTTCTCCGAATTACTCAAGCCCCTTCACCACAACAAGGCAGCAATCCGTGAAGGGGCCCACTCCATAAGTGGGGCTAAAAATTAGTTATCAGTTGTACCTTTGTCTTCCATTTGTAGTTTTAGTAGGTTGGCTTCATCTTGTTTTCTTTCCTGTTGAATTTCTTGCAGTTCTGCCTTGAAGTGCTCCACTTTTTTCTCCATCTTCATTGGATGTTCAGCTATTTTAGCTATTTCCCTTTTATTTTCTGTAATTTGTTTTTTAAATCTCTGTAATTTGCATCTCTAAATCTTAATGAATGCAAGGTATATGTCTCTTATAACACTGAACACAATTTTCTTGTATTTATACCCTTGTAAACAAAAACAAAAAATCCCCTTATTAGGAAGGTTAGGATATGGCTAACATGGGAGGCTGCTGGTACTGCACACCACTACTAGAGTGGAAAGCACCCCCACCAAGTGGATGAAGCTGCTAGAAAATGTACCTCACTGTTAACATCAATAGATGGTTCCACAGGATATATATTTTTTCATACCCTCTTCTTTCTATAACACATTTTTCTCTGTTTAAAAACTGTCATTCTCACCCACCACACTTTTATTGAAATCAATAGTTAACTGGAAAACTCAGATCCAATCAAACAGGGGTTAGAACCTGTTGGAAGGCTTACTCTGTGGCAGCAAGGAAGTTATATTTCTCTGCCACCATTGCACAAAGCTGTCCAGTGGGGTTTTTTGGGGTGGGCAAGGGTCTGTTTCATAAATGATCACAAGAGAAGGCTGCTAGCCATTCAATGGTCTGCTGTAAAGATTTTGCATGGCACATTGCAGAAAAAGTCACTTGGATACACTTTGACTTAGATTCTTGAATTGATACAGGTCCTGTTGATGCAAGTTTGGTTCCTGCTTGTCCTGTTATGATAGATATGTTTCAGTTGGTGGATCCTGATGAGGTGGACAGGATCTTTGGAGAGATGAAGGCCACCATATGTATGCTGGACTCTTGCCCTTCCTGGCTTCTAAAAGCAGTCTAAAAGGCAGAGTGGGTTAGAGGTGTGGTAAATGCCTATATGCAACAAGGCAAGGTACTAGAATGTCTTAAGGAGACAGTACGAAGACCTTTGTTTTTAAAAGCCCTCCTTGGACCCACTATGTTGGATAATTATTGGCCAGTCCATTTTGGGCAAAGTCTTGGAGAGTATTGTGATGTCTCAGCTCCAGAGGTTCCTGGATGAAGCTGTTTATCTAGATCCATTTCAGTCTGGCTTGGTTGCAGAATAGAGACAGCTTTGGTCAGCTTAGTGAATTATCTATGCCAGGAACTGGACAGGGGGAGTTTGTCCCTGTTGGTTTTTGTTGGGCCTCTCAGCAGCTTTCAATACCATAAACTACAGTATCCTTCTGGTGTACCTTTCTGAGGTGGATCTGAGAGGTAATGTTTTATAGTGGTTCTGATCCCTCCTGATGGCTGAACTCAAAAGATGGTATTGGATGAGTCTTGTTTGATGCCCTGACCATTGGTCTGTGATGTCCCTCAGTGCTCAGTCCTGTTGTCCATGTTATTTAACATATACTTGAAACTGCTGAGAGAGGATATTCAGAGTTTTGTGATTTGGTTTCATCAGTATGTTGATGGCAGACAACTAAATTTCTCCTTTCCATCCAATTCCAAGCAAGCTGTTATGTGCTACACAATGGCAAAATATTTAGTTTTGTGCAGAAATATTTTGCACAAATTGTAAGAGACCTCAAAGAAAAAAAAGGCTCATTCTCAAAGAATCTAGCAGAGTTCAGCAACGTCTTGAAACCTGTATGTTTCAGCTGCTTCAGTATATATCCACATGAAACAGTTATTCTTCAGATTTTACATTTCTCCAGAATTTGCAATTTAGTGCTTAGTTCAAAAATGGCATACATAAATTCATGTATTATGTAAAATAGCTTGCATTCTTATAGACTCAAATGCATGAATCAGAGAAAGCTTCACAGCACATGTGTATAGTAAGAAAAATATCCCTTAAAATAACGGCAGAATATTATTCAAACAAAGATTTCAGGGTGAAGGAAAAGTAGAAAGGAATGGATTTATGCTTGACAAAGATCAGATGTAGCTTTATTTATTTGTTCCTACTTCACATCCAACATAGTTTTCTCCAACCTGGACTGGTCATGTGCAGATCTGCTGGAGCATAATTATAAATAGGAAGATTAAAGCCATATTCGGGTTTATAAAATTGTTGCATAAAGACTAATCTAAATTTGTCCCTCAATTTTCTGCTTCATTTCTCTCTTGCATTTGAGAGACAGCAACAACTTTGAAGAAGGAGAGATTTTGCTATCCTTAATGCTGTCCATGTGAGTTAGGATCCCAGCTCACACTGGGAGCCCCCATAGACAGTGGAGGGTGTTGTCAGACTCATCATCCTTCATGTGTCAGAGAGCCATGGGAGAGAAAATGGGGGTGGTAGAGAATGGACCTCTATATTTCTGAACATTCAACATGATTTTGAACCTGAATTGAACTAAACTTTGGTAGACAACAGCTGAAATCCTGTTACTTAGCAAAGTAAGTCTCAGCTAGAGTGGGCCCATTTTAATCAGTGGAGTTGGCTCACCAAATCCCCACAAATTTATTGGGCCTACTTTAGTGTAAGTTGTTACACTAAGCAACAGGATTTCAGCCAATGTCATATTAATTTTTCCCTTCTTTGGCAAAAATTCTACTAACACCTTATCTATTATGTTCCCAAGATAATGCAAGTTACGTATCACTTGCTATACAAATTTTAAAATATCCAAAATATGATTTCTTTTCTTTTTGGACACCAGTAGCCATCTTGTTAATTGCACATGGTGGAGTGACAGAAGATATAAAAAAGATAACCTCACAAGCATAATTTTACCTTGGTGGGTGCTAATTGCAATTCTTTTAGGACACTTTCAGGATTTGAGAATGGTGCATAATTCAGCATCAACATCAGAAGTATCATGGTTGCTTGAGATTTACATGAGAGATAAGAACTATCTATTATAAAAATAATACTTACTTAACAATATTACAAGTATCCCCTTCTCCCTGTGTTTCTATATGTCTGTAAGTATGTTTCTCTGTCTAGCTTCCCATTCACTAGCACTCATAGATTGAGGCTGTAATCCTTAACCACTTTTGCAGGCTCTATTAAAATGAAAAGTGCTTATGTCCATGTACATGCATTTAGGATCATGATATTTAACAAGCTATTTAGCAACACAGAAAAATTTAACATGAATCCCTTTCTTAAAAGATAAGGAAGCAAAGAAACAAGAGATCAATAGCAAATTAAAGAAGTTTAACTATTTCTGTTTTCAAGTCATCATTTTTTTGCTAATAGAAAGAAGTGTCTACACTGGAGAATTAGCTACAAGAATATTGCCTAAAGCTTTGAAATTATGAGGAGCACTTTGACAAAATACCAAAGAATTAATCATTAGTCACACTTTTATCTGGGGGTTTACAATATCATTTTCTCTAATTATCCCTGATGTTTCACTATCATGTTAAGAGGCATTTTCAAATGAAAGAATTTGAAGAGACAAGCTCTTTTCAGACAGTGTCTCAAGTGGCTGGCAAAGCGCATTAGAAGGAGTAAACAAAACTTGGTATTCTTGGCACTTGGAGATGAATGAGGCCTAGGACTGAGCTGGCATCAAAATGCCCTTGAGAAAGTGGTTCTGCCAGTTCGGCATTGTGAGAAGGCTTCCATTGTTAGAACTATATGTGCCTCACATCATGCATGAATAACAAGTACTTTGGAAATCTAGCTTTGTTCACTTCACCATTTATATGATATTGTGATGCATAACTAAAGGCATCTCCAAAGGCAAGTTATATGGAAGCCAATAGGTTTTACTGCACTTATCAAGTTACAGCTAGCCACTGGTGTCAGTGTAGATAAAGGGAAAGCTAGCAGACATGGTGAGTAGAAAAGGCAAACATTGGAACTTATTTGTTTTTTTGGATTTAAAGACAAATAAACAAATGGAACATAGAGATAGGAAATATATAAAGTGGAGTAAATTTGTATTCGCGAAGGCTTTCATGTGCTTCAGAGTGCTGTCCCCTGAAGATGCCGGCCACAGAGACTGGTGAAACATTAGGAAGAACAAACCTTCAGAACACAGCCAAAGAGCTCGAAAAACTCACAGCAACCATGGAGTAAATTTCTTCTTCAGGAAATCAACCTGACCGGCTCTATTTCCCAAAGACAAATAAATATGGTAGTACACAAAAGTAGGAATAGCTGGATCTGTCCCACTTATTTCTATGCATGTGACTATCCTGTATAGTAACATTGCAAGTTCAATATACCAGACTAGCTCCACCATATGCAACTGGATTGTAGTCACATGTAGTGATAGAAAATGATGTCTGATCTGACACTTAGAGAAGTTGTTTTTTTCTGTATGTCGCTCCCAAGGCTCACCATGAGAAAAAGTACACATCATGAGATTTATGCATGTGAGTGTGTGGGCTTATTGGCTATTTCTGAGAAATAAACATAACATAAAATAATGCACATATTCTATGATACCTATGGTTGAAATGCAGTTAAAAAAAACAGAAACATGCTTTAGTTTTTGAGGAATATTTGTAGATTTGGTAAAATATGTAAAGAAACACATACATTAGGATAAAGTGAAAAACTATGAACAGATTACCACTACCACTCCAAGTCTCATAACTTGACATGAAAGAAAGACAGGAATAGCATGCAGGAAGGATTTGAAGAAATGTAACAAATGGAGCCCCTTCATGGATTGCTGCCTTGTCGTGGCGAAGGGGCTTGAGTAACTCAGAAAAGCTATGGGCTATGCCGTGCAGGGACACCCAAGACGGACAGGACATAGTGGAGAGTTCCGACTAAACGCAATCCACCTGGAGTAGGAACTGGCAATGCCACTCCAGTATCTTTGCCAAGAACGCCCCATGATCAGAAACAAAAGGCTAAAAGATATGACGCTGGAAGATGGGCCCCTCAGGTCGGAAGGCGTCCAACATGCTACTGGGGAAGAGTGGAGGACAAGTACAAGTAGCTCCAGAGCTAATGAAGTGGTTGGGCCAAAGCCGAAAGGACACTCAGCTGTGGACATGCCTGGAAGTGAAAGGAAAATCCAGTGCTGCAAAGAAAAATAGTGCATAGGAACCTGGAATGTAAGATCTATGAACGTTGGGAAGCTGGAGGTGGTCAAACAGGAGATGGCAAGAATAAACATCGACACCCTGGGCATCAGTGAACTAAAATGGACAGGAATGGGTGAATTCAGCTCAGATGATTATCATATCTACTATTGTGGGCAAGAATCCCGTAGAAGGAATGGAGTAGCCTTCATAGTCAACAAAAGAGTGGGAAAAGCTGTAATGGGATACAATCTCAAAAATGATAGAATGATGTCAATATGAATCCAAGGCAGACCTTTCAACATCACAATAATCCAAGTTTATGCACCAACCACCACTGCTGAGGAGACTGAAATTGAACAGTTTTATGAAGATTTACAACACCTTCTAGAACTGACACGAAAGAAAGATGTTCTTCTCATTCTAGGGGACTGGAATGCTAAAGTAGGGAGCCAAGAGATAAAGGGTATAACAGGGAAGTTTGGCCTTGGAGTTCAGAACGAAGCAGGACAAAGGCTAATAGAGTTTTGTCAAGAGAATAAGCTGGTCATCACAAACACTCTTTTCCAACAACACAAGAGGCGACTCTATACATGGAAATCACCAGATGGGCAATACCGAAATCAGATTGATTATATTCTCTGCAGCCAAAGATGGAGAAGCTCTATAGAGTCAGCAAAAACAAGACCTGGAGCTGACTGCGGCTCTGATCATCAGCTTCTCATAGCAAAATTCAAGCTTAGACTGAAGAGAGTAGGAAAAACCACTGGGCCACTCAGGTATAATCTAAACCAAATCCCCTATGAGTATACAGTGGAAGTAAAGAACAGATTTAAGGAACTAGATTTGGTGGACAGAGTGCCTGAAGAACTTTGGATAGAGGCTCGTAACATTGTCCAGGAGGCAGCAAAAACCATCCCAAAGAAAAGGAAATGCGAGAAAGCAAAATGGCTGTCCAACGAGGCCTTAGAAATAGCAGAGAGGAGAAGGGAAGCAAAATGCAAGGGAGACAGGGAAAGTTACAGAAAATTGAATGCAGACTTCCAAAGAATAGCAAGGAGAGACAAGAGGGCCTTCTTAAATGAAGAATGCAAAGAAATAGAGGAAAATAACAGAAAAGGAAAAACCAGAGATCTGTTCAGGAAAATTGGAGATATTGTGTTTAGTCGTTTAGTCGTGTCCGACTCTTCGTGACCCCATGGACCAGAGCACGCCAGGCCCTCCTGTCTTCTACTGCCTCCCGGAGTTGTGTCAGGTTCATGTTGGTTGCTTCGCAGACACTGTCCAGCCATCTCATCCTCGGTCGTCCCCTTCTCCTCTTGCCATCACACCTTCCTAACATCAAGGTTTTTTCCAAGGATTCTTTTCTTCTCATGAGATGGCCAAAGTACTGGAGCCTCAGCTTCAGAATCTGTCCTTCAAGTGAGCATTCAGGGTTGATTTCCTTTAGAACTGATAGGTTTGTTCTCCTTGCAGTCCAGGGGATTCTCAAGAGTCTCCTCCAGCACCACAATTCAAAGGCATCAATTCTTCGGCAGTCAGCTTTCTTTATGGTCCAGCTCTCACTTCCATACATCACGACAGGAAAAACCATAGCTTTGACTATTCGGACTTTGGTTGGCAAGGTGATGTCTCTGCTTTTCAAGATGCTGTCAAGATTTGTCATCGCTTTCCTCCCAAGAAGAAGGCGCCTTTTAATTTCAGGGCTGCTGTCTCCATCTGCAGTGATCATGGAGCCCGGGAAGATAAAATTTGACACTGCCTCCATATCTTCCCCTTCTATTTCCCAGGAGGTGATGGGACCAGTGGCCATGATCTTAGTTTTTTTGATGTTGAGTTTCAGACCGTTTTTTGCACTCTCCTCTTTCACTCTCATCACAAGGTTCTTCTCCTCACTTTCTGCCATCAGAGTGGTATCATCTGCGTATCGGAGGTTGTTGATATTTCTTCCGGCAATCTTAATTCCGGCTTGGGTTTCTTCCAGTCCAGCCTTCCGCATGATGTATTATGCATATAAGTTAAACAAGCTGGGGGACGATATACAGCCTTGCCGCACTCCTTTCCCAATTTTGAACCACTCAGTTATTCCATGACCAGTTCTAACTGTTGCTTCCTGTCCCACATATAGGTTTCTCAGGAGACAGATAAAGTGGTCAGGCACTCCCATTTCTTTAAGAACTTGCCATAGTTTGCTGTGGTCCACACAGTCAAAGGCTTTCGCATAGTCAATGAAGCAGAAGTAGATATTAGAGGAACATTTTGCGCAAAGATGGACATGATAAAGGACAAAAATGGGAGGGACCTAACAGAAGCAGAAGACATCAAGAAGAGGTGGCAAGAATACACAGAGGAATTATATCACAAAGATGTGGATATCCCGGACAACCCAGACAATGTAGTTGCTGACCTTGAGCCAGAAATCCTGGAGAGTGAAGTCAAGTGGGCCTTAGAAAGCCTGGCTAACAACAAGGCCAGTGGAGGTGATGGCATTCCAGTTGAACTATTTAAAATCCTGAAAGATGATGCTGTTAAGGTGCTACATTCAATATGCCAGCAAGTTTGGAAAACCCAACAGTGGCCAGAGGATTGGAAAAGATCAGTCTACATCCCAATCCCAAAGAAAGGCAGTGCCAAAGAATGCTCCAACTACCGCACAATTGCACTCATTTCACACGCTAGCAAGGTTATGCTCAAGATCCTCCAAGGTAGGCTTCAGCAGTATGTGGACCGAGAACTCCCAGAGGTACAAGCTGGATTCCGAAGAGGCAGAGGCACTAGAGACCAAATTGCTAACTTGCGCTGGATTATGGAGAAAGCCAGAGAGTTCCAGAAAAATATCTACTTCTGCTTCATTGACTATGCAAAAGCCTTTGACTGTGTGGACCACAACAAACTATGGCAAGTTCTTAAAGAAATGGGAGTGCCTGACCACCTTATCTATCTACTGAGAAACCTATATGTGGGACAGGAAGCAACAGTTAGAACTGGATATGGAACAACTGATTGGTTCAAAATTGGGAAAGGAGTACGACAAGGCTGTATATTGTCTCCCAGCTTATTCAACTTATATGCAGAATACATCATGCGGAAGGCTGGACTGGAGGAATCCCAAGCCGGAATTAAGATTGCCGGAAGAAATATCAACAACCTCCGATATGCAGATGACACCACTCTGATGGCAGAAAGTGAGGAGGAATTAAAGAACCTTGTAATGAGGGTGAAAGAAGAGAGTGCAAAAAATGGTCTGAAACTCAACATCAAAAAAACTAAGATCATGGCCACTGGTCCCATCACCTCCTGGGAAATAGAAGGAGAAGATATGGAGGCAGTGACAGATTTTATTTTCCTGGGCTCCATGATCACTGCAGATGGAGACAGCAGCCACGAAATTAAAAGACGCCTGCTTCTTGGGAGGAAAGCGATGACAAATCTTGACAGCATCTTAAAAAGCAGAGACATCACCTTGCCAACAAAAGTCTGAATAGTCAAAGCTATGGTTTTTCCTGTCGTGATGTATGGAAGTGAGAGCTGGACCATAAAGAAAGCAGACCGCCGACGAATTGATGCCTTTGAATTGTGGTGCTGGAGGAGGCTCTTGAGAATCCCCTGGACTGCAAGGAGAACAAACCTATCAGTTCTAAAGGAAATCAACCCTGAGTGCTCACTGGAAGGACAGATCCTGAAGCTGAGGCTCCAGTACTTTGGCCATCTCATGAGAAGAAAAGACTCCCTGGAAAAGACCCTGATGTTGGGAAAGTGTGATGGGAAGAGGAGAAGGGGACGACCAAGGATGAGATGGCTGGACAGTGTCTGCGACGCAACCAGCATGAATTTGACACAACTCCGGGAGGCAGTAGAAGATAGGAGGGCCTGGCGTGCTCTGGTCCATGGGGTCACGAAGAATCGGACACGACTAAACGACTAAACGAAAACGAACAAATGGAGACAAAAATCTGTACAATCTGTCATTGCATATTCATGCATGGGATGTCGTTAGTATTCTGTTCCTTACCAGAGTACAAATATTTCCCTATTACAAGATTTTTGCATTGGCTGCTTGCACAACCGGCTGCTTTAAATCCCCAAGCCACCAATGGAAAAAGAGTCCTCAATGGTAGATGCATGAACTGCCAGTAAAGACTGGGAGCCCCAGCCAGGTGGCAAGGTGAGAAGGGGTCGGAGCTTGAATGGAAGCTTCTACCATGTGGCTTCTCTGGAGCATGTGGGAGGCTGGGATAGAGCTGGAATCATGGAGAGGAGATCACTATTCACAATAATAATGATATAAGCGAAAAATATTAGGGTGATGGTTGGGGAGCCAGAAGAAAAGTAAACCCCCCTTTCTTTCCTGTCTTTCTCCTCAGCCAGGGGCTGCATCACTTTGCTCAGTGAAGTCCATTGGTCACTCCCCTGCTCTCTTTTTCTGAAACAGCAGTGAGTAAGCAGCAGTTGCTCCACTGGTGGGGTCTTAAAGCCTGAGCCTGCAACCCAAAGATAAGTGTTCTGTCCTTCAGGAAGGTGTGTGTGTGCATGTACATTTGTATGCAGGTATGTATGTGGTTAGGGAAAGCCAGTTTCCAATCCAGCCCATTCACTGGTTTTCCCATCAGTTGCTTTTATTAACTTTCCACATACCTCCCAATATAGCTTTCCACACCAACAACCACTAAGCCAAAAACAATGGGGGTGAGGGATAGATACTGCCATCCAGTGATAAATTTGGGGAGTTATTTTGGTTTCTACAGGAATTTATTTATCATGTGATTCCTCTTCCAATGACCTATGACTCTACAATTTGCAAGTGATTTGTTGTAAATCACAGCTAGAGTGATGGGAAATTGGTTTATTCCCCTAAACAGGGAAGTTTAGAACAAGCAAACACCTTTATCACTTCAGGTAATGTTGAACTCCAGCTCCTGTCAGAGCTCACAATCAGAGAGGTAGTCCAGTCTTGATTTAGTACGGTGACATTGAGAAGTCCCTGGATTACGTCTTGCCTGGCCTGGAAGGGATCAGGTTGAGACAGGATTAACTAGTACATTCATTAAAAGTCCTGAAAGAGATGCTGGTTTCTCAGCCTATTTGTCGTATCTTTGAAATAAACCTAATCCTTTCATTGTAAGTGAAATGTTTGATGCAGGTTGGTTAAATTACATTAGCCTTAGTATACTGTGGGCTAAACTGCAGAAGCCTTTATGTGCTGCAGGGTCAGAAGACCAGCAGTCGTAAGATCAAATCCACGTGACAGAGTGAGCTCCCATTGCTTTGTCCCAGCTCCTCGCCAACCTAGCAGTTCGAAAGCATGTAAATGCTAGTAGATAAATAGGTACTGCCTCAGTGGGAAGGTAAACAGCGTTCTTTGTATAGCCGCACTGGCCACGTGACAACGGAAACGGTCTTCGGACAAATGCTGGCTCTACGGCTTGGAAACAGGGATGAGCACCGCCCCCTAGAGTCGGATACGACTGACTAAAATGTGAAGGGGAACCTTTACCTTTAACTTACACTACCCTCAAGTAAGCAAATTTGAGATGAAGCTTTTGCTCATGGTGGGCCCCATAGTATCCTTGTCAACAGGATTTGCAAACACTTCTTTTATTTCATCGTGTCCATTTTTTTATGGCTCAGCTTTCCTTATGGCTCATTAAAGGCTTAATTTGATTTCATTTTAGGGCTTCTGGTTTTTGCTGTTTGGTCTTAATAACTTGCATGTAGCTACTATAGTGCAGTTGATTCTAGAGTTGGCCTAGGACTCAGGCAACCTTGGAAGCAATCATACACTCTTAAACTGGCCTGCCTCACACGATTGTTGTGAGGATGATATGGGGAAGTAGGACAAATTAGATAAAGTTGGGGATTCTCATTCTGGTTGGTGTTCTGAAATTATGGTTTCTTTTTGTGTGCTTGAGGACACCATGAATGGAGTTTTAATATTTAAAGTTCGTAAAAGAAGTCTAATAGTAATTATTACTGCATGGGAGTGCAGAAAATGATATTGTGTGCCAGAAAAAATCAACATTCTACAAGGCAATTATAAAAATGGGAGTACCCGAAACAAATATATATATATATATATACCTTTGAAACTGGACTTTGGATCAACACCAAATTTGGTACAGATGTAGCAGACCATATGTTCCAAATTCAGGGAAGTTTGGGCAAAAGGTTTTCAAGTTATGCAGAAACATAACCTTTTTTGTCTGCAGATTTGAAAAAGACCAAATAAATCAGCAAAGACAAAATTTTCTTATCTAGAAAGAGAATGGTTGGTCCCAGACATTTAAAAAAAAATTGGAAGGAATCCAGGCTGCAGGGGTTGAAATACTGATCTCCAAAAAGGCTTTTCTAAAGGATAAAACCATGTGGCTCTTTTATAAACTGCCTTACCAGAGCAAATGTTCCAAAGTTAGAAACAGGCATTGGTGAGTGTGTGTAATATTGACTTTGACAAAAGCCATTTGAGAGGGTGGAAACCTCTGATTTTCTGGCTTTCTTTCTTATAAACTGGTTATCTCTGTGAATATTCTACAGTAATTAGTGGGGAGGTCTGAACTTTTGATCCTGTCATTCAGGGCCAAATAAAATGACTCCCAGAAGGACAAATTTTAACTCTATTCTGGTCAAAAAGACATTTTAAAAGGATTCTGTTTTTGCTTGTAGAAATATTAAGAAATATATATTTAAAAGAATACAGAATAAATATTCAGAAGCATGAATGTTTAAGCTGTGAAATTACAGGTTTTTGCTTTGTGTCTGGAGATGGTCTTACTCAGTCTTAGCAGATATTTGGCATCTGTTCCACATGTCTTGTCAGTTTGCTAATTAAGAAAAAAGTTCCAAATATGCTATGTGCCATCAAGTCACTTCTGATGTATGGTTAACTATATGAGTTACTGACTTCCAAAATGTCCTATCATTAACAGCTCTGCTCAAATCATGCAACCAACAAAATCTCATGTTAGGTTGTACTTTCTTTCTATTGCCCCCCTTTCCTAGCAATATTGCCTTTTTCCAGTAACTTCTGTTCAGGTCTTGCAAACTAACAACTCTGGTTTCCTCTACTGGTTCAACCCATTTCATATTAGTCATCCTCTTTTCCTATTGCTACAACCTACTTTTCCCAGAAATATGGTCTTTTCTGACCAGTTCTATATTTTCATAATATGTAGTAAATGGTAGGATAGCTTCAGTTTACTCATTTTTGTGCTAGTGAGAGGCGGGAACTGGAGAGGTGGAGTGGGTCCCTGTTGGTTCTGCAGGACCTCTCAGTGGATTTTGAGATAATATCTTTCTGGTTCATCTTTGTGAGATGAGGACTTGGAGCCACTGCTTTGGTCCTTCCTGGAGGGGAGAATCCAAAGGGTAGTGCTGGGGGATTCCTCTTTTTTAAAAAGTATTCATTTCCCAATGGGTAAGGGGATTTGGATCAGGGTACTGGGATAAATAAAAAAATACAGAATGTTATAGAGAACAGTATATATCATTACATTTGTCGATACCTTTCTTACTAAGCTTACTTCACACTTACCTTATCATTTTTTCTAAGCTTTTAAAATCTAAAATAATATCTGACGTTTTATCTGTTTGACATAATCCTTGTTTAATTGTTTTATTATTTTTATATTCTTTTCAGCTTTTAAAATTGTCTTAATTCTTGTAAGCTGCCTTGGGTCCTTTTTCAGAGAAAGTCAGGGTAAAATATTTGAAAGAAAGGCTGCTTAAAAAATGAAAATGCTGCCTTGTCACTCTGGAAAGATGGAACTTTCAGTGCGCACTTGAAGTTCCATGGTTGGCTGCCTGACTTGACCATCAAGTTTTCCTCTAGGTCCAGCCAAGTGTTGCCTAGGGAATTTGATTGACAGCAGCAGGGTGTCTGGCCAGAGGGCTAAATTGCCCCAAAAGAAACTAAGTGAACAACAACAACAACAGCAACAACAACAACAACAACAACAACAACAACAACAAAAGAACAAAGAGAGTTGGTTGAATCACTTTGTCATGTTCTCTGAACTGGCAATGAAATGAACCAACAAACTGGCCTGGTTTGTGGGGTTTTTTGTTTGGCTTTGTGGCTCATTCTGTGCCTCTTTATGTACATGTAGAAAGCCTGAGGTCCTGCTCAGCACTAGGCTAATAGAGTATGGAACTCTGAACAGAGAACGAACTCCAAAGAAAAGCTTTAGCAATCAGAAGAGAAAAAGACTAGATGATCTTGAGTGGTACAGGATGTCTGGTCTTTGGCCATTCTGTGATTGAGAGAAGCCATCTTCTGCTGCAAGGACATTTTCCCATTGATTCCCATCGACATTTTTCACATAACTGAGCAACATTCTGAGCAGCATAATTGGGCAACATTCCTCATCAGAAGACACCAATATTTGCCTTAATACCTTATAGCTTTCCTTTCCAAAACCACATGCCACTTTTCATTGTTCACTATTTCTGGTTGCAAATAGCCACTTATTAATTTCTACATATTTTTACTTTCCCTCATCACAATCCATGTAACCTCACCATGCCAGACAAGCAGGAGAGGATTTTGCCAGTAAATCTCAAAGCAAGGACAAATAACGAGTGCATCTAGCACTTCTTACCACTGCTCTCTAAAAACGGTAGAGGCAGGAAGGACTACTCATCAGGAATGGCACTGAATGAAAAAAGGGAGTGGGAATATCTTAATGTGTTTTAGAACTGTCCTTCTTTCTGAGATCTGGTACCATCACTTTATTGTGCCCTTATCTAGAATTACCCTAGAAAAGGAATATGGTATCTTCTTAGCATGGATGGAGCGCTCTTAGGATCAATTGCTGAAGAAGTGATTATTTGCATATGAAACTGTCCTTGCTTTGAGATTCACTGGCAAAATATTCTCCTGATTGCCTGGCCTTCTGAAGTTTCATGGGTGGTGACAATAGTACTGGTACTCCGAATGAACAATGTTTTCCCCATTTCCATAAGCCTGGCACAAATAATAATCATCTGTTTGACACTAAAGAAAATACTTACCTAAGCATTTTAATTTAGTATGTTTGAGTGTTCCCACATTCAGATTTGAATCTTGTTGTTTTATTGGGCTTATTGCAGCATTAAGTCAGGTGATTTGGAGATTGTTGTGCTATCTGCTGCTGCTCTTAGTTCAGGATGTTTTCTTTATTTGATGATGATGATGATAATGATGATTAGCCATCTCAGAAAAATCCAGAAGACGTATGATATAAATAGGTGTGCAAATGTCTGCTATGTGTGGAAGAAAGTTGATGGATAGGGCATCAAAATTGAAGACCTTTTTTAAAATCCAAGTCTTGTGTCTTTAAAAATTGCACAATGAGAACGCCTTACTTCATTCAGGCATTTTCATGCTGAGAAATGCAGCTACTGTATTTTGACCTCTCCCATATATGATAGTGCAACCTAGTCCATTAAAAGATGGAGACCACTACAAACTTCTTGTTTTCTTTTCACAGCATGCCTGCAACCAACATTGTCCTTTTTCAACTCTTAATGGAGAGAAGACTAAACTTTTTCATGCCTGGCTAATTTTTGATTGAACTCCATGGCTTCAGTGCAATTATTCACATGAGTGAAGTTAATAGCATTGCTGCCATTACTCAAACCTACTCATAGATATAAGCATTTGCATCCTGTCTAAGCGACTGGTCCAGATTTTACAACACTAATACAAATGCTTTCTTTTCACTGGGGAAAAAGACTATATTTTTAAAAGTGAAAGAAAGCTGTACAATTATAGTTGCTTTAGAAAGGGTGGTCAGTACGACATATTTCAATTTGATCCCTGTGATTTCACAAAGCAGGCAAGTGTTAGGAGGATGGATTGAACTGTTTCTAGACCCGCACATTGTAGATATGGGGTGTCTTGGAAGGCCAGCAAAATGGGCCAAGAATCTGGAGAAAACCTGGTTAAGCAGGTAATATAGCAATCCAGGGCTAGGGGGTCTTTTAGGTGGCCAGGTAAATAAATGTGCAGGTAATGCTCTTCTTGCTAGAGCTTGTACCGCATGCAGCCACACATGACATGTGGAGAGCTGTGCCAGGCACAACATTGCCACTGGGAAAACTCACCAGCAGCTCTTGGAGCCTCCCTCATCCCACCAAGGCCCTCCACAGTTGCTTCCAGGACTTGGGGAACATGAAAGCCAAGGGTGAATCACAACCATGGTACTCTACTCCTTGACTAACCTTAAATGGCATGAACAGCTCCATTGCATGTACCTACTATTTATTATTTTTTTATTTATCAATTCGACTTGTATGCTGCCTGCACTCTGCAAGAATCTCTGGGCGGGTTCCAACATCAATTAAAACAAATCAGTTAAAACAAACACACTAAAAACCAATACAGTTAAAACACAAACAAAAACAATCTACAAGAACAATCTAGGGTAGGTTGATTGAAATATTATTGGCGAAGGTTACAAATGGAGGTATGTGAACTTCCATCTATGGTCTGAGTTGGACTCAGGAGGTAAACTACCATAGCACATAGAATCCAATTTGTACTTAGAGGATGATTGAACAGTTCTACCTGTTGTCATTACCTGTCTGTCTAGTTTAGAATTTTTGAGTTGGGGAATTTCTGCTGAGACAGAACATAATTCTGGTTATTAAGACAACTATGAACATGGTAGTACAAGGTAGTAGACTGAAACCTTAAGACAACCTTTCCCTTGATTTCTTTTTGGGAGCTATTTCAAGAATTTCTACACTGTTTAAGGGTCAGTTCAATTAGGTCTCCTAATGGCTTTCTTCTCCAAGAATAGACCTGGTATATTGCTTATAGTGCAATTACAAAGAGTCACTTTAACAAGTTTTTCTAAGATAGGTATCATAGAATCATTGAATCTTTAACATCTTAACACAGTGGTGCTCATAACACTTGACCCTTATCTACCCTGCCACATTGCTTTATTTTAGATATTATTATTTCAATTCTGTTGATATTTTTATTCTTAATTTCAATTTATATTATTATGTTTTGTTTAACTGTTAATGATGTTCAACCATGTAAACCACCCAGAGTTGCCTTAGTAGCCAGATGGGCAGTATAAAAATCAAATAAATCAATAAAATAAACCATGAAGTTGGACGAGGTCTATAAGACCATTGTGTCCAACCCACTGCTCAGTGCAGGAATACAAATCAAAGAATATCTGCCAGATAGTTGTATAAATTTCTCTTGAATGTCTCTAGCATTAGAGCACTCGACACCTCTTGAGGTAATTGGTTCCATTGCCATACAGCTCTAACAGTTAAGAAGTTTTTTCTGACATTCAGCCTATATCTGGCTTCCTGTAGCTTGAGTTCATTATTGCCTGTCCTGCATTCTAGGATGATCAAGAACAGATCCTATGCCTCCTCTGATGACAGCTTTCAAGTATTTGAAAACTGCAATCGTATTTCCCCCAGTATTATTTTCTCAAGGCTATATCTGGAATTACAGTTCAAATTGACACTTGACTTGCTGAGTTTTCTTGGGATCCAGGTATTCCTTTTGGATTTAATTTGTAACCAGGCCCTTTGGCCATGACTTCCCTCATAGGGGCATGTTTGTATTTTAAGTCACTGCTGTTTTATTTTCTAGCTTCTGTGTAAGTTTCATAGCTTATTTAAACTTGGTCTTTGAATGAGTTATATTCATTCCACATTTGAATGATATTGCTGTACCTTCAGATATATGTAACAGGTTCCAAAAGTAGTGGGCATACCTTCTATCTACAAAAGTCAGATGTACCATACCTCGCCACATATTAGGCTTTGTGGGATATTTACAGGAGCATCTTGTGTCCATTAGGGCCCCCAGTCATCTCCAAAAGTATCTAAAACATCCTGTAAAACTTCAGTATTGTATACCCATACATTGTGTGGCCTTTGTATGGATGTATGGAAGTGAGAGCTGGACCATAAAGAAAGCAGACCGCCGAAGAATTGATGCCTTTGAACTGTGGTGCTGGAGGAGGCTCTTGAGAATCCCCTGGACTGCAAGGAGAACAAACCTATCAGTTCTAAAGGAAATCAACCCTGAGTGCTCACTGGAAGGACAGATCCTGAAGCTGAGGCTCCAGTACTTTGGCCATCTCATGAGAAGAAAAGAGTCCTTAGAAAAAACCTTGATGTTAGGAAGGTGTGACAGCAAGAGGAGAAGGGGACGACTGAGGATGAGATGGCTGGACAGTGTCTGCGAAGCAACCAACATGAATTTGACACAACTCTGGGAGGCAGTGGAAGATAGGAGGGCCTGCCGTGCTCTGGTCCATGGGGTCACAAAGAGTCGGACACAACTAAATGACTAAACACACACACACAGCAGCCAGTCTTTTCTTTCTTAAAACCTTTATTGGCATTAAAAGGGGATAAAGCAGCAGTAACAATTTATGTCATAGTATTACAAACCAAAAAGGACGATTGTGAGGGTAAGAGCTGGGAAGGTGATGCGGGGGGAGGTTGGGGGAGGGATTTTGGCTTGGAGACCGCTAATAAAAAATCCGCTACCACGCTAGTGAAGGTCGCCGAGTAATCGCTTAAAAGGACGGGAAGGGGGTCAGCTAGGGAAACATAAAGGGACGACAGGAGGGGTTTGAGAATGTTGTTTCGTAGATGTTGATGAGTCGGGCAGCGGAGTAGTATGTGGTCTAAGGTATCGGGCTCAGATGAGCAAGAGAGACAGAGTCTATTGTTACGTGGAATGTTTGCAAACCTGCCAAAATGAACAGCTGATGGGAAAATGTTTAGTCTTGCTAGCATAAAAGCCCTCCTTTTACTTGGATTAATTAGTTTACTGAAATAGTTGGAGGGTCTACCAAGAGAAGGGGAAAGACCGAAGAAGAGAGGGGAACAAATAGGATTTAAATTGGGGAGTAATAAATTAAGTTCCTGTTGCCAGAGTTTAGATTTGATGATTTGATGGGCTCTGTGAAGGTTAATATCTGAAAGAGATTCGGGGGAGAGGTCCAAGGATGCGAGCTTGGCATCCAGAATACTGAACCACTTAGATGAGAAGGGATCTTTTAGTAGGTCATTGAGTATGGAATCTGGTTGGGTATTGAGGTGCAGTCTAAGCCAGAACTTGAAGGTTAGGGACCAAGCGGTGTGAGTTATTGGTCCCATAAATGAGATCAAAAACCACGAAACAGGAAAATCCAGGCTTCCTTCACTCCCGATTTAAGTTAACTGCTTGAGTCAACACAGTTCCCGGGACATGAACTCTTGGCAAACCTGCATTTAAGGCTGTTTCGATTTTACTAAAAAGAAACCACTTAATACCGTATCTTTACTGTTCAATGACTCAATTTTGGTAACGTAAGCCAAATTTATTATCTATAGGGAAACTGTTCTGTTCAAAGGACTAGAAAGGCCAATTATTAAACAACATGAGTTTATTTAAGTGAACAAAGAAAACATTTCTCTACAGTTTCATTTCTAAGCAACAGCATAACGTTTCAGAACCTTCTATAAAAATTAACTATTAAACAAAACAAAATCTAAACTATAAACTAAGGTAAACAAATGATATTCTTACGCAGTCCATATTGTTAAATCAGGTTCCTTCGTCTGGATCAAAGAAATTCAACGCCATGTTTTCAGATACCCAAAACTCTCTTCATCCTTCTCTCTCTCAGAGTTCCTTTTTCCAACCTCTTGTAAATTTCTCCAACCTGCCCCTTCCTGACATATTCGACCAATCACGAAGGAAAGAATTAGCATAGGGTACGCCCTACTTTCCCACCAACACCAAAGAATTGTTTATCATTCAGGTTAGAGATATTTTGACTCTGCCGTGTTTTTCTCTCCAGCTGCAGCGATAAGGTTAGCGACATAAAGCTAAAAATAACTACTAGTAATTTTCCAGAACTTAGCCTGTGTCAGACTCAAAATGGATTCCTCTATGGTTAAGACATGACTACATAACCCATCTCTAATTAGAAAAATACACTTCATCACAAGCAGTAGTAGAGGGAAGGTGTATGCCTAATTTGAGTATCAATGTGGACAATCTAATTAGGTTTGGGACCCCAAGAATCCTTCTGAGAAAGGAGGCAGCAACTTTATCAAGATCTTGATTAACAGCCTCGATCCAGATTGGGGCACCATATAGCAGCTGGGAGAGGATTTTGATTTGAAATATATGGAGAGCAGCCGGAATGTACTGATTGCCACTGTTGAAGTGGAAACGGGCGATTGCATTTAAATGTGGCATGGCAGACGAAATGGCAGCTTTACGATGGTGAGTCCAGCTGAGTCGGGAGTGGAAGGTGATCCCCAGATATTTGAAAGATTGGACTTGCTGGAATGATAGATTACCAATCTTCCAAGCTGTCAGGGCCCAGGATTTCGAGAAAACCAGAATTTTTGTTTTCTCGGGGTTAATTAATAATTCATTGGAGAAGCAGTATTCTTGGAAAGAGGATAACAGAAGTCGGAGGCCAGGTTTAGTGATAGACAGCAGCACCGCGTCGTCTGCATAAAGAAGAATAGGTACAGGGACACCATTGAGAGAGGGAGGGGAGTTTCCGGAGCTAGAAAGAACGGAAGGCAAATCTGCAAGGAATAGATTGAAAAGTGAAGGGGCAAGTATACACCCTTGGCGGACTCCTTTGTTGATAGGGATTTCATCGGTCATGGAGCCTGTGCCATCGAGGCGAATCCGGCACGAGTTGGAAGAGTGAAGGTGCTGGATCAGGAAGAGAAGGCGGGGGTCAATCCCCCAATTGGACAGTTTCTTCCACAGGATGTCCCTATTGATTGAATCAAACGCTCCTTTGAGATCAATAAAGGCCGTGTACAATCTGGCTCCATAATGAACGGAGTATTTTTCCGCGAGAAAGGATAGTGTGAAGGCGTGGTCAACTGTGGAAGCACCTGGGCGGAAACCTATTTGTTCTCTGCCCGGGAGGGCTTTTGTCACATACAGCACTGATGGTACCTGTCTGTCATGGGTTTGGAGGGAAAGTTCCATCCTATGGGGAGTGGAAGGCGGGACATCAGGGGGGAGGAGCTGTACTGTATATATATTTGGAGCTTGTGTGGAGAAGAAGGAGTTGGAGTCTGTGTGTCAGACTGGGTACAACTGTTTGTCAGTTAGTACATACCTGATAGGTTCAGGTTTCTATCTAGGTAGCCAGAACTGATAGGTTCAGGGTCTGTGCGTTACCTTAAAGTGCTCCGTGGGAACCAAGCTGTTGTATGTGTGTGATTGGGGCTATGCCACGTTCCAGTTTCCTATTTACCTGATTCTTTTATTTACCCTGTTTGTTGTTTCAATAAACCTTGTTCTTTTGTTTATTAAAATCCATTCCTGGTCTGTGTGACTCCTTATAGGGAATGGTTGGTGGCAGCATAATTACAGGGTGGGATACTCCAGTAGGTCTGGGGTTGCCACATTGATTGGTGTCCAGCGTGTGGGATACGACGGGTCCAGTTGCCCAGTGGTCCAGCAAAGCCTTGGCTAGTGTGCCCAGAGCAAGGGGGGTCTAGTCAGGGAAAATCTGAGGGCGCGTAGGTAATCTTCTAGGCTTACCTCACGGGGAGGTAGGCTAGTGGAAGAACGTGCAAACTCAGATTGGGGGACTAGATTAGGGAGCTCTGAGGCAACCCGTTTTGGCGGGAAAGGGCTGAGGCAAAGCTGCGTGAAGTAACAGTGATCTAGCCTGTCTGCTGAGAGGCCTAGCAGAGGGGGTGGATTCTGCCTGGCAACAGTTGCAAGTTGGTGCTGAAGGAACAGCAGCAGTCTATAGAAGGCTGTTTCTGAGGCAAAAGGAAAAAAGTCGTCGTTTTATTCTGAGGCGTGACTTTTGAAGGCAGCCTGTTCTGGGGGGATTATGCCCTTGACTCGAAGCCAAATGGCAGAAATGGGGGAAGTGAGAGAACCACAGGGAGAACAAGGTTCTGAGGAGGAATTTGGCTCAGTGCAGGATGAGAGCACGGGAGAACTGACCTCAGAACTCAGAAGAATGCTCCTAGCCCAACAGCATGAGCTGAGGGTGAGGGAAATGGAGGAAAGGGAAAGAGAGAAACAAAGACAATTTGAAATAGAGAGAGAAAGAATGGCGTTTGAAAGGGAAGAGAAACAGGAAAGGGAAAGGGAGAAACAAAGACAATTTGAGTTAGAAAAAATGGCGTTTGAGCTGAAGAAGCTGGAGATGATGAGTGGAAATAGGAATAACAATAATAATGAGGGGAACCCAGGGAATGGGGAAGGCAGCCTGTCTAAAACTGACCTGAAGAAATTCCCTGTGTACCACAAGGGAGATTGCCCTGAGGTGTTCTTTTCCCTCGTGGAAAGAGCATTTGTGGACTTCTCAGTAAGGGAAACTGAGAAGATGACCATTATGCGATCTTTAATCAGTGGCAGCCTGGCAGAAGTCTATGCAGAGATGCCAGTGGAACTGCTGAAGGACTTCGCTGAGTTTAAAAAACTGGTGTTTGCCCGGCATGGGATAAATGCTGAACAGCTGAGGCAAAGATTCAGGTCACTCACAAAAAAACCAGAGCAGACTTTTACCCAAGTGGGGGCCCAACTGGTGAGGTTGCTAGAGAAATGGCTGTCTCAGGAGGGGACAGAGACCTTCCAGCAGCTCAAAGACCTGATAGCGCTGGAACAGTTTTATTCAGTCCTGCATGGGGAACTAAAGTTCCATGTGAGGGAGAGGAAACCTAAATCGGTGACAGAAGCGGCAGAGATCGCAGATTTTATTTCCCAAATAAGGAAGCCCTTAGGTGCTGAGGGGAAAACTGTGGGTAAGCCCAAAGAAACCTACAGCAGGTACTCTCAGGGACCAGGGAAAAACCAGCAAGGGGGAGGGGCCCATGTTGAAGGGAAGCCCTCAGACATGAAACCACCAAGACCTCAGATTTTGGAGGGAAAACCAAAACCAGATGAGAAAGACTCCAAGTACAGCAGAAAATGTTATTTCTGTCAAGGAAAGGGCCATCTAATCTCAGAGTGTGAGAAATTAAAGCAGCTAAAGGGAAATTTGCCTCATGATTTGAGTGGAACCAAGCCAAAAGCTGTGTTCTGTGTCCAGACAGAGCAAAGCTCCTTGCCATTGAGGGAGCCTGTTACCATGGCTACTCAATCTGGACCAGTTACATCTGCTGATCAGGCTGGGGAAAATGGTCCTCTTGTAGAGGTCAAGCGCTGCTTACTAGTGAGGACAGATTCGCAATTGTTTGAGACTGCAGGGGTGGACGTAGGAATACTTGACCATCAGTATAGGGGGCTAAGGGATACTTGTTCCCAGGTGACCCTGTGCCATCCAGATATTATTCCTAGGAAGTATGTAATCCCAAATGAGAGCCTGAAGGTGGCAGGGATTGAGGGGCAGGTGATCTCACTGCCAGTAGCTGAGGTACCTGTGAGCTTTCAAGGCTGGAGGGGAGTTTGGCGGCTAGCGATTTCATCGACTCTGCCAGCAGCCGTGCTCGTGGGAAATGACCTGGCTGAACATGTGAAACGGGTGCTAGTGATTACACGCTCACAAGCTACCACGGGGACAGTTCAGGGGGGTACTGAAGAGCCCGAGGTTGAAGCAGATGAGGGTAGTCCCGAAGCTGTGGCAGAAACCTTAGCCACGGACAGCAAATTTGGCCAAGAGCAAAAGGCAGACGCCACTCTCCGAAAGTGTTTTGAAAAGGTGACAGACACCCAGCTAACACCTGAAACCCCAGCGAGATTTCGCGAGAAAAAGGGAATTTTATATAGAGAGACCCTGATGAATATCTCAAAAGGGGGAGATGGGATCAGAAGTCAGCTAGTGATACCTGAAAAGTATCGCCCCATGATCTTACAAAGGGGGCACTCTGACATGTTTGCTGCGCACTTAGGGGTGAACAAAACACAGCAGAGAATCACACAAAATTTTTACTGGCCTGAAATAGGGAAGCAGATTAAGGAGTTCTGTAAACAATGTGATGTGTGTCAGAGGCAGGGGAATAACCGTGACAGGACCAAAGCGAATTTGTGCCCTTTGCCTGTGATTGACACCCCGTTCAAATGTATAGGAGTGGATATTGTGGGACCTTTGCCCAAGGCCACAAAGAGGGGGAACCAGTTCATTCTCACCATTGTGGACCATGCCACGAGGTACCCCGAAGCCATTCCCTTGACTAACATCGAAACTAACACAGTGGCAGATGCCTTGGTGGGGTATATGTCCAGGATGGGATTTGCCTCAGAAATAATCACAGATTTGGGCACCTCGTTTACATCAAAGCTCATGAAACGGTTATGGCAAATCTGTGGAATTAAACACAAGGAAACCACTGCCTATCACCCCGAAAGTAATGGGTTAACTGAGAAGTTAAATGGGACTCGGATGCGCATGATTAGGGCTTACTTGGCAGAGAATCCAAACAATTGGGACCAGAAGCTGCAATCCCTTTTGTTTGCTTACCGATCAGTGCCCCAAGCCAGTACCGGGTTCAGTCCGTTTGAACTTTTGTTTGGGAGAAAAGTAAAAGGTCCACTTGATTTAATCAAACAATATTGGGAGCAGATCACCCAGGATGACCCACAAGATGTTGTGACGTATATAGACACTTTAATGAATGACCTGAAGAGAAACCTAGAGCTAGCAGCAGAAAACCTGCAAGCTCAGAAGGTCAGACAGAAAACCTGGTATAACCAGAAAGCCAGGGAGAGGCACTTTAACCCAGGGGAGGAAGTGCTTTGGCTTAGGCCCTGCAAAGAGAACAAACTGCAGCTCAAATGGGCAGGACCATACAGGGTCATTTCCAAGATGTCAGATCTGAACTACCTTATAGAACAGGAGGAACACCAAGCACGGAGGGTGGTACATGTGAATGCCCTGAAACCCTACTACAGAGGGGAACAGAGGGTTTTATTTGCCATAAAAGCAGCTGAGAGTGAGGAAGCTGAATTACCTTTCTGGGAGGGTAGAGGGGAAGTGAAATACAACCCAGATGAGGTGAAGATCAGTCCTGCACTCACCCAAGACCAGCAGCAAGAACTAAAAGTGCTGCTCACGAAACATCATAAGGTTTTTTCAAATAAGCCGGGGATAGTGAAGGGAGTGATCAAACCCCTAGAGGCCAAGATAGAAGCCGTTCGTGATTGGCCCAGACCCAACACCAAGAAAAAAGTCAAATCATTTCTTGGGTTGGTGGGCTACTACAGAAAGTTCATCCCGAGGTTTAGTGAGATAGCGACTCCGCTGACCGATCTGACGCGGAAGAAGACTGATGACCGCATCCCGTGGACCAGCGACTGTGAGGAGGCGTTCCAGAGGTTGAAGGAGGCGCTCGTCCATTATCCAGTGCTGCGTGCTCCTGACTTCGACCGGGAGTTCATCATCTACACCGATGCGTCTAACAGCGGGGTAGGAGCAGTTCTTTGCCAGGAGGATGAAAATGGTGACCAGCATCCAGTGTCCTACCTGAGTAGGAAACTCCAGAAAGGTGAGAGACATTTGGCAACCGTGGAAAAGGAGTGCCTGGCCATAGTATACGCGATTCAGAAGGCCAAACCTTACATCTGGGGAAGACATTTTGTTCTGTGCACTGACCACTCACCACTGCAGTGGTTAAAGACAATGAAAACCCATAATAGTAAACTTATGAGGTGGGCTTTAAACCTGCAAGATTTTGACTTTGAAGTGAAGGTGGTCAGAGGGTCAATGAACTGTGTTGCTGACGCCTTGTCAAGAAGACCCGACGAGTGAAGACGGCGAAGAAACCATGGACTATGTATATTTTGGTGACCAAAAGTTAAATGTATCTGTTTATTGAACAGGCTTGGTTTGTATTAATAAAGGTAACTTAATGTATTGCAAATGTTAATGTTTAAATGCATGATTGATATGTTTGACCTAGAGTGAGTAAGTATGGGTTATGGGATTGTGTTATAATGTATAACTGTTTTTGTGTTTTGATCCTAGTTGTTTTTTTGGAGAAAAGCACTTTAGCTTTTCCCCTGCAAAACAACTTATAAAGAGGGGAGGTGTAACATACAGCACTGATGGTACCTGTCTGTCATGGGTTTGGAGGGAAAGTTCCATCCTATGGGGAGTGGAAGGCGGGACATCAGGGGGGAGGAGCTGTACTGTATATATATTTGGAGCTTGTGTGGAGAAGAAGGAGTTGGAGTCTGTGTGTCAGACTGGGTACAACTGTTTGTCAGTTAGTACATACCTGATAGGTTCAGGTTTCTATCTAGGTAGCCAGAACTGATAGGTTCAGGGTCTGTGAGTTACCTTAAAGTGTTCCGTGGGAACCAAGCTGTTGTATGTGTGTGATTGGGGCTATGCCACGTTCCAGTTTCCTATTTACCTGATTCTTTTATTTACCCTGTTTGTTGTTTCAATAAACCTTGTTCTTTTGTTTATTAAAATCCATTCCTGGTCTGTGTGACTCCTTATAGGGAATGGTTGGTGGCAGCATAATTACAGGGTGGGATACTCCAGTAGGTCTGGGGTTGCCACAGCTTTTTAAAGTGCCCAGGTTGTAAGTCTGTTGAGTAGTAGTTTGGAATAAAGCTTCCCAATAGATGAGAGAAGGCTTATTGGTCTGTAGTTGTTCGGTGAGGCAGGGTCACCCTTTTTGTAAATGGGTACAATAGTTGAGGATAGCCAGGAGCGAGGGAAAAGACCTGAGTGGTTAATTAATGTGAATGTTTAGTGAGGTGGTCCATTGACCAGTTGGCAATTGTATTCCCAGACTGAAGCTCCCTTACTGTGGCACCTAGGTGATACTCTCCATTGCTCATGCTTGAGTTATCCAAAATAGTTGGAGTACTTGAGGCAATTACCCCAGGTTGCCTTTGTACAGGAAAAATTTTGATGTACGGTAGAATATCAGGGAACACAAAAGTCTGCAATTGATTTATGGGACCGGCCTATGGGAGCTTTGTGTACCTAAACACAGGATTTCTGGGCCCTAGTGACAACCATATGTGAAATCTACATATTTTACTTAGTTCACACCTCCTGTTAGTTAAAAAAAAACCAGAACAGTAACAACATGGTTCTGAAGAAGCAGCAATTCTTGTATAAACCTGTGGACATCTTCTCTCTTTTTAATGCTCTTGGGGGATCAGCATCCCAGGACAGCACAAAAGGCAATGTTCTCTGCCAGGGCTCTTAAATCCCTTTACTTACTTGGACCAGCATAAAAATTGAAAGGTTGCCAAGATTATCCAGGCTTGCTGCCTGTCAATAAGTCTTGGCAGGGCTGAGTTGGGGAGTGTGAGTGGCCTCTCATGCCACCTTCCACTGAAGGATCAGTAGAGTGGGTAAAATTAAATTATTTATTCTTTTTAATAATAACAAAAAAACTGCCAGCTCAGTATACAGCAGAACATGTCCTTCTTAAGGGTCCCAAGGAGTTTCATATTCTCCCAAATGAGATAGTCCTGGTCCTTATGGCCAGGGAAGGTGGAGCCCCCCCTCTTCCACGAGTTCCAATATACCCCTGAGGTGTTCTAGGTAAGGGGTGTCTGAGGCAGGCTTGGAAACTGTTTTGCACTAGGGTAGCCTCAGCGCCTTTCCTGTCAGTCATTGAATGGCCCTCTGAAGTTGAGGGCATATACCTCCCATGAGGCACACTCAAAGTCCAATCAAAGCCAGGAGGTCTCACCTTGCCAGCATGGTGAGAAGTGGTGCAGCTGGCTGACCAGGCAGATCCCTTTGGCTGGAGCCCAGCATTGGAAAGGGTGGCACTGTGGCTGCCTTTGGGGACAGAGCTATTGGGTTCACACAGAGTGAAGAAGGGGAATGAAGAAGCAGGAAAATCTCAATCCAGGCCGGGGTGGCAGCAGAGCCCATACAAATAATCAACCTACTTGTGCAAACAATTAGCCTTTTTCTCCAAGTCCAGCAGGTTTAAGCTCTGTGGCTCAGTCTTGACTCCATGTGTATAGATAGTGGTGGAATGGTGGAAACTGGACATTGAGCCCTATCTCAGTCTCTAAACATGAGGGGGCTGTAGTCCTGATAGGATGGATTGTGACCTGATTTATATGCTGTGGTAGTTTAAGTAGCAGTTTAGAAGATCTAGCATTCTATTCACCTCACTAAACATTGGTTAAACCAGTGCAAAATGAGCCTCTAATTTCTTTAGTAATTAACGGTAAATCTGCCTGCAAGTTACAATTTAATGATTCAAGTATATGCATTAAAATAGCATGCTTTAATTTACATGAGCATCTTTTCTCAAAAGCCTTCTGCTTCCTAACTTATTAAAGACTTTACACATCTTTGCCTGTAACTCAATTACTTGCATCCACTTGTGAAGCTGTTGACCTTAAGGGGATAGACTAAAGCCATCCCTTGAGATCCATTTATGACAGTGTTAAGTGCAAGAAGCAGGCAAGTGTAATCATGAAATGAAGATGCTTTTTTCTTGTAAACATATATGTTTATGCTTGTCAACCTCACCATAACTTTGAGTGCATAGCCAAGTGAAAACTGATCATAAATTAATAAATCAATACAGACTAAATAGGATCCCCATGCACATCATAGCAGTCCTAAAATTATATTTTAATTGCTTTTTTTGTTTCTTTGTAATTAACATGGATATTGTTGATGACAGCAGTGGTAGATCCCATTTAATTATCTCAGTCTTAAATAATGGAATATATGCTCAGTTAAAAACCAGTCTAAGATGAGCTACAAATGCCGGCTCATCAGCATGGAGCGCCATTGCTGCCTTCCAAGGATATACATGCCAAGTCTCATGAAAGCGATCTGGGAGAGGAGGGGGAGAAGGAGCATGCTATTTAACTTTCACTGCAACTCCACCTCCCTTTCCATTCTCTCTGTTTTTTTGAACAATTTATATCCTTCAATTGCTGTATTCCAGTCTTGGGACCCATCCCATCAAGTTTCAGTTATTCCTATCAAGTCATATTTGCCCTCCCAAAGTAAATTTTCCAGTTTTTCCTGTTTGTTTCCCATACTCCTGGTACACCAAAGATTGTGTGATTTGTGGCCTGTTTGAATATTGCTGTAGCATTCACCCCTTATTATGCAAAATAAGTCATGTATTATTCATGCCTATGCAAATATGGTGGAGAGGTGGAGCCGAGAGAGAGGTTAAAAGGCAGAGATTGAGAGGAGGAGTTAGTGAGTCAAGAGTGAGTCAAGAAACAGTCAGAATGAGTTACTCAGAGTCAAAGGCAGAAGAGATAGAGATTGAATTAGAGACTGGTTAAGATAAATAGATAGAGAAGATGGAAATTATATGGCAAGAGAATAGTATGTTGTACATCTGAAGAAGATCTGTAATTATTATTAACTTTGCTACACTTCAATAAATAAGTTCTGTTTGCATTTACCAGTGGCAGTGAGCGAAACAAAGACTGGAACTTTTGTGAGGGCACAAAAAGTAGGTGCTTTATAGAGGTGATAGTCACAATTCGTGTCCAGTGGCAGGATGCGAAAGAATCCACTCAAGCCAGAATTAAAAGTGAATTTTCTTTGAGTCAAGGGTGCCTTTTAGTCAGAGGTCTGTGGTAAAAAAAGTAGGTTACACGGTGGCTGGCATGGTGCAAGTAAAAGTATAGCCATCTTTAGCTTCTGATTGAGAGCTACATAGTACCCCAGAAAAATACTGGGAAAGAGAAAACAGCAGTAAAATAGTGTTTTTAAAAGAGGTCTGACTAACTCTGCAATAGAAATCAGCTCTTATCAAAGAAGTACACATACTTATGCCACCCAAAAGGATTAGAAAGCTAAGAATGGAGATAATTGATCCTCAAGAGGCACAAAGTTTACCTCAGGAAATGGAGGCCCTCTAGCTCCAGTGGAACAGGAGGAGACTCATGAGGGAGCCTCAGAGGGACAAGGGGAATTAAGCTCCTAAGGTTTTGAAAAATGGAAATTGGAACAGGAATTCAAGCTAAGAGATAAGGAATTAGAAATTAGAGAAAAAGGCAGAGCTGATGAAAAAGCTAAGGAGCTAGAGCTCAGGGAACTATAGCTCAAAGCTGAGCAGGCCGCCAGAAAGATAGAATTAAGAGAGAGAAAAATTGCATTGGAGCAAGAAAAAAGAGAAATGAAATTTCAAATTGAAATGAAAAGATTAAAATTGGCTGCTCAAAACAATAATAGTAATAACAATAACTACACTAATGAGGGAAATCCCTCAAAAATTGACTTCAAGAAATTTCCCCAATATAGAAAAGGAGATTGCCCTGAATCTTTCCTCATATCATTTGAAAGAGCATGCTGGGACTTTAATGTTAAGGATGATGAAAGGATGATAGTTTTGAGATCCCAGATAAGTGGAGATTTAGCGGAACTGTATCCTCAGATGCCTCTGGAGCAGGCTAGAGATTTTGAAGCACACAAAAAAATTGTATTTTCTAGATTTGGTATGAATACAGAACACCTGAGGTGAACATTTCATCCCCTGATCAAAAAGCCTGAGGAATCTTATTATCAGCTAGGGGCTAAATTTCTTCAATGTTTAAACAAATGGATGAAACGTGAGAATATCACTTCTCTAGAGCAAATGAAAAATGTGATTGGGTTGGAACAATTTTTTTTAACCTGGGGAATTGCGTTATTTAGTTAGGGACAAAAATCCTAAAACTTTGTTAGAGGCAGGAGAACAAGACCATATTAGTGAATTCAGGAACCTTGGTTCTCTGAGGTAAAATTTAACAGGCCAACCTCGGACAACCATAAGGAACATTTCAACAAAAAGTACAGCAGTGAAACATCAGGGAAAGAAGGCCAGAGTAGTGCCTCACCTGAATTGCCAAGGCTTAGTCTGCTGAAGTGAATGAACCCTGAGGAAAAGTTTAATAGATCACCTCAGAGTGGGCGAAGAAAACAGTGCTATAACTGTGGAGACTTTGGTCATTTACAGTTCAATTGTATGAAATATAAACTTAATATTGGGAAGGATGATAATCAGCCCAAGGTGGTTTACTGTTTAGAACCAGCTGAAGCCACAGTAACCAAGGTTCTGTCTCCATGGCAACTGGCTTGACAGAAAATTCTGATCTGCAACTATCCCAGGTTATGCATTGTTTTCTAGTAAAGGCAGAGGATATTTTAATACATAACCCTGGTGAGAGGATTCTAATTAATGGAAAGCCTTATGTAGGAGTGGTAGATACTTGTTCAAACATAACCCTGTGTTGTCCTGAGGTGATTCCTAAAGAACAATTTCTCCCAAACCAGACTGTTACCATCAAGGTAATACATTCTACTCCAGTGATTTTACCCATGGTTAAAGTGAAAATAAGCTAAAGAGATTGGATCTGAAATTGGGACATGGCCTGGGGGCCGTACTGCAATGGATGCAGGAGAACGGACTGAGGCTGAATCCGGATAAGACGGAAGTCTGAGGGTGGGTGCCCCCATGGTAGGTGGCTTGGGTGGCTCTCTCACATTTGGGGGGACCACCTTGTCTGCGAAGAGTGGGGTCCGCAGCCTCGGCATATATTTGGACCCGACGCTCACCATGGAAACTCAGGTGGCGTCGGTAGTCCGCACCGCATTTTTTCATCTTTGGCGGATTGCCCGGCTGCGACCCTATCTCGACATGGGGGCGCTCGCTACCTTGGTGCATGCACTCGTAATCTCAAGATTAGATCACTGCAACACGCTCTACGTGGGGCTGCCTTTGAGGCTGACACGGAAACTTCAGGTGGTGCAGAATGCGGCGGCCAGGCTCCTTACAGGAGTGAGAAAATATCAACACATCTCTCCAACGCTGGCCGCATTGCATTGGCTGCCCATCTGTTTACGTGTCAACTTCAAAGTTTTAATGCTTACTTATAAGGCCCTAAACGGTTTAGGACCTTGATATTTGGCGGAACGCCTCCTCCCACCAAGGTCTACCCGGATCACCCGCACGAGTCAGGAGGTGAGGCTGAGGAGCCTGATGCCGAGAGAGGCCCAGAAGGAGAAGACACGAAACCGGGCCTTCTTGGCGGTGGCTCCTCGCCTCTGGAACAATCTCCCTCCGGCGATTCGCACGGCCCCCACGCTGGGCACCTTTAAAACCCAATTAAAAACATGGCTGTTTATTCAGGCCTTCCCTCCAGCCAACTCTTGATTTTTTTCTTACTTTTCCTTTTTATCTTTACTGCTGTTCTTGTTTGATTATTATGTATTTGTCTATGTTTTATTATTTGATTTTATATTTGGAAGCCGCCTAGAGTGGTCCGGTGGGCCAGATAGGCGGGGTATTAATTAATTAATTAATTAATTAATTAATTAATTAATTAATTAATTAATTAATTAATTAATTAAATAAATAAATAAATAAATAAATAAATAAATAAATAAATAAATAAATAAATAAATAAATAAATAAATTTCTGATCAAATTCCTGTACCATGTTTAATTGGGCTAGATCTCACTAAGCATGTGCTGAGTGCTTTTGAAGTAACAGGTTCCTGAGAGAGCAGTTAACAATCCCTGAAGAAAAATTGGAATCCCAAACCTCTGAAACAAACCAGGGATGCCCCAAGTTAGAAAAGAACCATGAGGCAACCAAAATGGCTGAAAAGGCTATTTTGAAAATCCCTAATGATCCTTCCCGTATTGAGGAACAGATGGAAGATAGTAGTTTGAAAGATTGTACTACAAAAGTTAGAGAGAATTCTGTTCCACTGACCCCTGAACACCCAGAGAGGTCTATGACTGATAAAGACCTGACACATATAGAGAGGGTTTATTTCTGATAGAGCATGTTAAGAGTGCTTTTGTACTTACACGCTCACAAGGGGGCCAGGAATCACCCACTGTAGCAGAAATGAATACAGTAGCAGAGGGAAGCCTGGAGGAAAAAAGTTTCTGAAAGTCAGCCTAATTATCATCAAGAAGCTGATCTTATGCTTCTAAAGAATTCAAATAAAAGTAGTTTAGCTCAGGAGCAGAAGGAGGAAATCAGTTTGGTAGGTTGCTTTGAACCAGCCACCAGTGCACCGACTTTATTATCTCCTGAATGTTCTGAAAGGTCTTGCCTGGATAAGGAACTTTTATATAGATAAAAGTCCTTAGATATTGTAAGTGTCCATCAAAAGGTAAAGTACATTATTGAATTGTATTGGAATGTGTAAAGTGAGAAGATATTATGTTATAGATATATATGATGTTGTATTGTTTGCAAAATTATGCCAGAGGGTAAGTAAAGTCTCATGCAATGATGCATGTTTGTTTGGGATAGAAAACGTGTTTCTCCTCCCAAACAAATATACAGTGGGGCCTCAAGTTACAAATGTCCCTACTTACGAAAATTTCAAGTTACGAAAAGCTCAGACCGCAAAATGGAGTAAAGGTCCTGACTGGAGGTCAGGGCAGCTTTCGGCTTTCTGGGCATCCAAACCCCTTCCGCTGCCCTCTGCCTCCCATCCCCATTGACCTCTGCTTCCCATCCCCACAGGGACAGAAGGCAGAGGGCAGTGGGAACAGGAGGGAGAGGGCAGCAGGTGCAGCTTTGGAAACTCAGGAAGCCGAAAGCCACCCTGACCTCTGCACCAGGTGCTGGCTTCCCAGGCATCCAAAGCTGCACCTGCTGCCCTCTCCCTCCTGTCCCCATGGGGATGGGCGGCAGAGGGCAGCAGGGACAGGAGGGAGAGGGCAGTGGGTGCAGCTTTGGAAGCCCGGGATTTTTTTTTCTTTGGCTGGAATGGATTAATCAGTTTTTAATGCATTCCTATCGGAAATGGTGCTTCGACTTACGAAATTTTTGAGTTACCGCCACCGGTCCAATATGGATTAATTTCTTAAGTTGAGGCACCACTGTATTTAAGGGGGAAGGTAAGTAATGTTCACCCCTTGTTATGCAAAATAAGTCATGTATTATTCATGCCTATGCAAATGTGGTGGAGAGGTGGAGCCGAGAGAGAGGTTAAAAGGCAGAGATTGAGAGGAGGAGTTAGTGAGTCAAGAGACAGTCAAGAGACAGTCAGAGTGAGTTAGTCAGAGTCAGAGGCAGAAGAGATAGAGATTGAGTTAGAGACTGGTTAAGATAAACAGAGAAGGTGGAAATTATATGGCAAGAGAATAGTATGTTGTACATCTAAAGATCTGTAATTATTATTAACTTTGCTACACTTCAATAAATAAGTTTTGTTTGCATTTACCAGACAAGTGTTTGGACAAACGTTTTTTATATTGTGGATAGAGGTAATCCACTGGTGGCAGTGAGCGAAACAAAGACTGTAACTTTTGTGAGGGCACAAAAAGTAGGTGCTTCATAGAGGTGAGCATCACAATTACTATTAATGTTAATGCTATTGTTGACCTCCATTTGAACATTTGGGTCTGTTCCTCCCATTGTGAGTAAGGCTTCATCTATCTTAAATATCCTAGCCTTGCCTGAAACTTTTATTCTGACTAACAGTGTAAAATAAGGAATATAAATATAGGAAAAGATCACACACTGTTATTGAATGGAGACATATCTTATCCAAAGTGTAAGAGAGAGATTGAGACAGAGAATGGAACTGATGCCAAGCAGATGTTTTTAAAACAACAAAGAGATAGCAACACTGCATCAAACTACGTATGCATCACATAGTCATAGATTTCAACTGGCAAGGTGGAGTGGGCATTTACAGCTGTATTATTTGTATACATGTGTTCTTGAAAACATGCTTATATGCATGGAAATGGTTTTCATTTTATATTTTCTAATTATAAGAACTCTGAAGTTCTTCCATGCATTTCCAAGAAAGCTTTTTGAATCATACTGCTTTTTACTTTTGAATGAAAAGCTACAGTGATATATTCCTTGCCCTTTTGGGCTATAAATTCCTTTATTCAATATGAACTTTATTCTAACTATAATTGAAGCATTGCATTCAGATGTCTACAGCTTTTCATAGGTGTAAGGGTTTGGATTTTGTTTAAGTTATGTACATAACTGAAAGATGTTTGGATGTAAAAAGTCTGATGTAATTTTTACATAGAACTCTAGAAGATGTAGAAAATAAAAGGCTTTATAGAAAATTAATAAGTTTTGAAGTTGCCTGGAATAACTGCAACAATGAATACATTTATAATTTGATACCCAGATCAGTTTGGAAATGCTTGTCACTGATTGTCTGATTTAATTTTGGAATTAACCCTTTACTGGCATAATATCAGGTATAATGAATCATTTTATTCTTTGCCTGGCTTATATTTCTAGTGGGGCAGAATATTTTGCACATTTTTTGTGAGCTGAGAGCAAGCATTAGTTGCTAGTGAACAGAAATATGGAAATAAAATGGAAGGAGGGAATGGAGAGAATGGGAGTAAATAAAAGTAAGTATAGCCATGTGAAACACAAGAGTGCCATTTTCCTCTGCTGATAGTACCCAAGAGGAGATAGGGAAAGTTGAAGGGAGAAGTGAAGGCAAAGGAGGGACTGGTGATTGGTGCTGTAGGAAGAGGGTGCAGAAATGACAAAGAGTGAGAACAAGTCACAAATGTGATACGAGATAGGCAATGGGGGGGAAGCAAAACAAAACAAAGCAAAGCATTATCGATGGCATTTCTGGAAAACTCCTGACAAAGAACAAGTTGATTCCAAGCTGAGATCAAGGAATTCATCCATCTATCCTATTGACTCTTTTAGTATAGTCTCTGTCTGCTAGATTAATTGACTACATTGTTGTTTAGGCTAGTGATCTCTCATGTCAGAGGCATTTGTATGAGTCAAAAGGTATTTTGATAATAGCTCTGAGGAGTGCAAAAGCCTAAATATGAATCAGTGCTGGTAAGGAAGGTCAGTTGTCAGTTGTGGGTGATTAACACTAAGCAGGAAATTTCATAGAGGATGTCTACCAAACAGCAGACTTGAATGGATGTGAAATCTATAGAATACACATTTAAAAGAAAACAAGCTATCTTTGTCTGAACACTTAATCATCAAATGTATCACAACTGACATTACAAAATGGCTGCACTTTGGAAAGAAAATACCTAAATTAATATACAGAACAGCATTTATCATTTCTGTGACACTGGTGAGTAGTTCAATGGGTGCTATTGTATAGGAGTTATTGCTGAGCTTTCCTTCAAGGAGAAAACTCAAGGCTAGGTTAAAAGAAGGCACACTAAAAGAACAGTTTTTTAAAAAGCAAAACAAAGCTCCATTTCACATTGTTTCCACTGAGCTTTAGCTCACAGACTGCTTTGATTTGAAAGGAGGCATATACAGCACAAACTCTTCTAGGATGAAGGTCACAGATTAAAGTATTCTTGTCAGCCAACAAGTGTGATTAAAAGGAATGGAGCAAACAAACACTAAAAATAAATCCACTGTTTTACTGGTGATTAATTTTTGAAAATGAGTATCCTGGTGTCTGTGTGTGAGTTTATGTAACATTGTTGTATATTATATTTTCCACTAAGTTGAATACTACAACACGGCGACTAAAAAACCAAGAGTTTTCATAGTACTTCAGTAGTACAGCCTACCTCAAATATCTGCAGCAATGTTTCCTAGTCTCTGGTTCTCCAGAGGTTTTGGTTTTGACTGTCAGAATTCTTCACCATTGCTTTTGCTGGCTGGAGCTTCTGGGAGTTAAAGTTCAAAAAGTTTAGAGAGCCAAAGGTTGAGATTCATTGCTGTATAATGAGGTGAAGGAAGCTCTGGATGGAACATTGAAATGAAGAAATGTGTAATTTAAAAATGAATCCAAGTTGAGAAACAAAGGAATTATAGTTGATCTTCAATATTCAAGGTAGATTTTATTTATATCTGAACTTCTGGTAGTATTTAGATGACTTGGTCAGTGCTCAAAGCAGTTGATGTGCATTAGTATCATTATCTCCATATTGCTAGTAGGAAATAAGAGGTGAGATACTTGCGTAAAGTTACTCAAAGGAGTTCATAGCTAGAGAAAAATATTTGGTTCACATTTTATGGCAACCATAACCAAATTCACGTTAAATATGAAGCAGAATAGTACTTGCCATCAAAATCTTATTTATTTATTTATTCGATTTATACCCCACCTATCTGGTCAATTACGGCCACTCTAGGGAGCTTACAACACACAAAATAAACAAGTATATATATAACATAACATATAACATAATTTTCATGAATTAGAAAAAAGAAAAGAAAGTTTTTTTCTCCAAGATGGCAAGAAAACAGAGTATAACAGAGAGGAGGGAAGAAAACTAGGAATTAACTGGAGGGAGGGAAGGCCTGCCTAAACATCCATGTTTTCAGTTGTTTCTTGAAAATACCCGGCGAGGGAGCAGCGTGAATCTCCGGAGGTAAGTTGTTCAACAGCTGAGGAGCCACCGCCAAGAAGGCCCGGTTTCTTGTTTTTTCTCCTTCCGGGCCTCCCTCGGCATCAGGCTCCTCAGCCTCACCTCCTGGCTCACGCGTGTGACACGGGTAGAACTGGGTGGGAGTAAGTGTTCCATCAAGTATCGAGGTTCTAAACCGTTTAGGGCTTTAAACATAAGCATCAAAACTTTGAAGTCAACGCGGAACCGAATGGGCAGCCAATGCAACGCAGCCAGGATAGGAGAAATGTGATGGTGTTTTCTCACTCCACTAAGGAATCTGGCAGCCGCATTCTGCACCACTTGGAGTTTCCACGTTAGCCTCAAAGGTAGCCCCATGTAGAGCACATTACAGTGGTCTAATCTTGAGATTACGAGCACATGGACCAATGTAGTGAGCGCCTCCACATCAAGATAGGGTTGCAGCCGGGCTATCTGCCAAAGATGAAAAAAGGTGGTGCGGACCACCAACGCCACCTGTGTCTCCATGGTGAGCACTGGGTCCAGATGGATCCCCAGGCTGCAAACCCCACTCTTTGCAGCAAGGGTCACCCCCCCCAAACGAGAGGGAGTCATCCAAGCCACCGACAGTGGGGTCACCCACCCTCAGGACCTCTGTCTTGTCCGGGTTCAGCCTCAGCCCATTCTCCTGCATCCATTGCAGTACAGCCCCCAGGCAGCGCTGAAGGGACAGAACGGCATCATCTGCAGTTGGTAAGAAGGAGATGTAGAGCTGGGTGTCATCCACATACTGATGACACAGTGCTCCACATCCCCTAATGACCCCACCCAGCGGCCTCATATAGATGTTAAACAGCATTGGGGAGATAATCGACCCCTGTGGAACCCCACAAATGAGATTCCACGGGGCCGAGACACTTTCCCCAAGCTGAACTCTCTGGGGTCGGTCCCCCAAGAAGAAACAGAGCCAGGCAAGCACCGAGCCACCAATTCCCAACTCGGAGAGCTTCCCCAGGAGGATACCGTGGTCGACGGTATCAAAGGCCGACAAGATGTCGAGGAGGACCAACAGGGATATTTTACCCCTGTCAGCCTCCCTCAACAGGTCATCATACAGGGCGACCAATGCCGTTTCTGTACCATGGTGCGGCCTGAAGCCCGACTGAAATGGGTCCAGGGCATCTGCTTCCTCCTAGAGAGCCTGAAGCTGGTCAGCCACCACCCTCTCCACCACTTTGCTCATGAAAGAAACGTTGGCGATGGGCCTATAATTACCAATTTCGTCCACTGCCAAGTTCGGTTTCTTTCTTATGGGCCTAATGAGTGTCTCCTTGAGGGCAGATGGAAACCTGCCCTCAAGGAAAGACCCATTTATTATTGCAGTGGTGGACCATAGCAATAGGTCGAGGGCGGACCATAGCAATAGGTCTCTGCTCCCTGCAAGGGGGAAGGTCCATTATGAGGTTACATTTTATTAGATAATGGTCTGACCATGGCAAGGGGACCGACACACGGTCAGTCACCATCAGACCACACTCACTCCAGTCAGTGGAAAAATCCATACATTTCTAAAGTTTGTAATGCAGTAGTCAAAAATTAAATGTACATTAAGTGGTTTTTTTTGGGGGGGTGGGAGAAAAACACACATCTCCATTTATTAGAAAATAACTTTACAATTGTACAGATACTCAAACCTGCACACAAATGCACTTTAAAAGTGAGTACAAAATCTTTATTTTTGGCAAAATATGTGTGGAACCCATATATGTTTTTTCCTCCAACAAATACACACACACTGTGGAAGTGAGACAATTTGGACATAAAAGTGAAAAATCAAAATTTGACAGATTTAATGCTTGCTGCTTATGGCTCTGGTAAACTCTGAATCTTGTTCTTTCTGCTGTGAATGAATGGTGACATTGAGTTCTCATTTATGTAGAAGCACTAAATTAAAAAAATATTTTTAAATCTCTATTTAATGAAGCTCACAATAACAACTTGAAGAAGACTGCTATTCCCATTTTATATTTTATGAAGAGGACTAGAATTATGGTGCCTTTGGGCTGCCTAATAAGTTCTGAAGTTAAGTTTATTATTATTATTTGGTTTCAAACATATTGCTGGGAAAGGTTGAAATGAAGGCAGAAGGAAAAGAGGAAGACCAAAACAAGATGGACTGACTCCCTAAAGGAACCAAAGGCTTGAGTTTATGAGCAGAGTGGTTGAGGACAGTACATTCTGGAGATCATTAATTCATAAGGTTGACATAAGTTGGGAGCAATTTGGCAGCATGTAACAGCAGTAAATAGTGATGAAACTGAAAACCAAGAGGTGGCAGGCCTGAAATGTTTCCCTCTACCTGTGGTAGGTATACTGGATTTAGTAATGACTGAATATGGTTTTCTCTCTCTTTCTATCCCAGTTTTAAATACTCCAAGTAATAATGACAAGCATATGTCACTTACTCTTATGCTTTCTGAACTTGCCTTTTGGCTTCTGAAAAATTATTTAACATAGGGAAAATACTCAAGCACCCGAAACCTGACTCTGTTCACGGTATTGATTTTCAGTTGGACAGGATGGGCAGCCTCAACAGGTCTGGGGACTGTCTGTGCCCATTGGACTACATCTGCTCCAAAGGTGCCCCAGTTCCCAAAACTTTCTTATAAAAGGGCAGGGATTAAAAAGGTATATAATTTTTATATAGCCTGAACATAATATGTGTGTGTGCAGAACAAGAATAAGATGACATCATTCCTTCATCCCTGGCTGATGCAATCCACTGCAATATGAAGATTACCACACCTGTGTACATGAAGTCACCTCAGACGGGATTGGACCAGACTGATACCAGAATTGTATTTAAGAAATGAACACTGTACAGTCTCTCTCTTCTCCTGTATACTGATGTCTGCATGTCATGCTGCTGGTTTGAATACTGAGCTACTGAAGTGCTGTATGTATGTATATCCTGTATATATTTTGTAAATACACTGCTGAAAAGAAGAAGCTGTTGTGTGCGTTTATCTGCGCTTTACTCTGCAAGAGACAAGATAAAGTCACAGACGCACACTCCCTTAACAGAGGTTATGGGCCCAGCAACGTTCCGCTGCGCTGCAAGCGGGAGGTGGTGAGTAAATGAAAGAGGAGGAGAGCCTAAGCAGCAGTGATAGTGAGTCAGAAACCAGTTCGTCTGTAAACCCGGGGAAGGGAAGGATACAGAGAGCTGCAAGGATGGCATACAGCACGGGAGGAAATATAGGTGGCCTGGCCATAAATAGACTGAATGAAAATAATTATAGAACGTGGGCAGTTAAAGCCGAGATGTTGTTACGTAAGGAATCTCTGTGGCGCTATGTTAGAGCCCCCCCAGCGCAGCCCAGTGAGGAGGAAGAGGCAGAGCATGAGAGAGCTTTAGCCACGATCATTTTGGCCATTGAAGATTCGCTTCTGACCCACATTCAAGGACTGACAACAGCAAAAGCAGTTTGGGATAAACTAAAAGGCATTTATCAGAGGGAGACGACAGGCACAAAGATTTCTCTTACCAGGAGGTTGTTCCAATGCAGGATGAAACTGGATGAGTGTGCTTCGGAACACTTAAAAAATATGAAGGACATGTTTAATCAACTGCAATTAATGAATGTTGTCTTCCCTCAGGAACAGCGCGTGTATATTTTCCTAAGTTCTCTGAATGATGATTACTCGATGCTGGTAACAAGTTTGGAAAGCATGCCAGAAACGGAGCTTTCAGAAGAATATGTGACAAACAGAATTCTGCAGGAGGAACAGCATTTAAAACAGAGAATGCTGAACAAAAAAGCAAGCCACGTGCGTGCTGACCACGAGAGACAGAGATACTCTGATGGCAGCGTGCCCAGGAGGTGGGCGGACGGAGAACAAAGAGGAAGAGTGATGATGACGAAAGCCTGTTTCCTCTGCGGATCCACCAATCACCTGCAACGGAACTGTGACAAAAGCGGAAGTCCTCCAAGCAACAGAGACGGCAGAAAGAAGGTCTCCAAACGGTTTCAACAAAGGAACGACATGAGGCCGGTCTCCTTGGTTACCAGAGGAACGAGGGACAAGGTTCCCGGCAAGACAAAAGCAGTGGAGTGGCTGATTGACTCTGGGGCTGTAGGGCACTTGACTAATAATAGAGATCTGTTTTGTCTTTTAGATGAAACCAGCCTCAGAAGTGTGATGATGGCAAATTCACAAGGGACGGCCGTCGAAGGACAAGGAACTGTTTACATTCCTTCGTTGAATACTGAGATAAGTGGGGTATTTTACGCTCCTGAATTGTCGTTTAATATAATAAGTGTATCAGCGTTGGCTGAGCAAGGGTTCACTGTCACTTTTGAGAAACAGGAGTGTATAATTAAGAAAAATGGTAAAATAGTTGCAAAAGTGAAGCAAGAAAACAATCTGTATATGTTAAAGAGCCAGACACATGAAAGTGCACATATGATACATACAAACAAACCACAACATGATAACTGTATACATTTATTGCATAGAAGGCTGGGTCATGTAAATTTTAGATCATTACAGAAAATGGAACATTTTGCCAGGGATATAAACATAAAGGAATGCAAAAATTACTTGGACTGTGATGTCTGTAAAAGAAGCAAAACGAATGTGGCCCCAAAAGGGAGGAAAAGTGACAGAGTCACAACCAGGCCATTTGAATTAGTTCATGCAGATTTAATGGGACCATTTCCTCCATCATTAGGAGGAGCGAAATATGCAATGGTTCTAGTGGATGATTTTACAAGGTTTTCTTATTGTTATACACTAAAATCTAAAACAGAAGTGTTTGAAACATTTAGAAAATGGTTGTTTTCAGTAGAGAGGAGATTTGGCCACAAGGTGGCGCAGTTGCAAACGGATCGAGGTACGGAGTTTACAAACACTAGGTTTCAAAGATGGTTAGAAAGTCTGGGAATTAGACATAGAAAAACGAGCCCATATAGCCCATTTCAGAATGGTGTTGCTGAAAGACGGAACAGAGTGTTACAAGAGATGAAAAATGCATTGTTGGCAGACTCTGGGTTGCGTCACGGTCTGTGGAGTGAAGCGATACTAACTTCTAACTTTTTGGTTAACAGAATTTATTCTTCCTCAATAGATGACACACCATATTTCTTGTTATACGGTAAGAAACCATGTTTAAAATATTTGAGGGTGTTTGGATGCACGGCTTGGGTGCATATCCCAAAACAACTCAGAAGAAAAGGTAAAAATAAAACAAGAAAAATGACATTTGTGGGGTATGAACCCAATTCAAAGGCATACCGGTTTTTTGATGGGGATAGAAGTGTAATAATCTCTAGGTCAGCCAGTTTTAATGAAGGAGAAAACTGGGACCAAGTACACGCAAACTCACAGTTATACATCCCTCTACATGAAAGAAAAAGTCAATTAAGACAGACAGGAACACATAAGCAAGGCGTGAAGTCCTGTGCTGATGATGAAGAAGGAGGAGCTACTACAGATGATGATGAAGAAGAAGAAGAAAAAGAAGGTAGTGATGAGGAAGGACACGAAGAGGAGGAAGCACGCACAAGTAGTCAGATAGAAACACACACAAATACACATGGTCCCAGAAGGTCCCAGAGGGCAAATAAAGGTGTGCCACCCAGTAGATTTGGAGTGAGTGGTATTACAGTGTGTAATGTTTATATTGAGCCCAGAAACTATAAAGATGTTTTGAAGCTTCCTGATTATGAGAAGAATAAGTGGTTAGAGGCCATGGAGGAGGAGATGAAGTCCATGAAGGAACATCAAGTGTTCACTGAAACCAAACTACCAGCAGAGCATAAGGTAATAGGTAGTAAGTGGGTGTTCAAAAGAAAATTGCAAAATGATGGAAACTACAGATATAAAGCAAGATTGGTTGCACAAGGTTTTACACAGAAAAGGTTTATACATTATGATGAGGTATTTTCTCCAACAGTCAGGTCTGAGACATTGAGAACAACGCTTGCCTTTGCTGTCAGTAAAAATTATGTAATTTACCACTACGATATAACAACTGCATACTTAAACGCAGACTTAAAGGAAGAGTTATATATGGCAAAAGCACCGGGTTTTGAGGGTACTAAACCAGTACTAGTGTACAGGCTAAACAAGGCAATTTATGGTTTGAAACAATCTGCTAAAAATTGGAATGATTGTTTACACCAAGTTTTGATGAAACTAGGATACAAGAACGGTCTAGCAGACCCTTGTTTATATACCAAGAAAGTTGGGAATGATTTAAATATACTTCTGGCGTATGTTGATGACCTATGTTTTATAGCAAAAGATCAGAGCCAAGTAGAGTTGTTTGAAAAACAATTAAAAAAGGAATTCAAATTTAAAAATCTAGGACCAATACAAAATTATCTGGGTGTACAAATAAAGAAAACAGAACATGGACTTGAATTAAGTCAAGAACACAAAATAAAACAAATGTTAGAAAAATATTGTATGGGAGAGTGCAAGAATGTAAGTACTCCCATGACAGTGGATTTTCAGAAGGAAGATGAAATAAGTAAAGATTTTGAAAACAAAGATTTATATCACTCAGCAATAGGGAGTCTAATGTACCTATCGAACTGGACGCACCCGGACATAGCGGCGTCAGTAAACATACTCAGTAGATATATAGAAAAACCTAGTGAAAAACACTGGCAAGGATTAAAAAGGATTTTTAGATACCTAAAGGGAACATATAATTATCATATAACTTTGCAACCATCAAAAAATTTAAAACTGTCAGCTTATGTGGATAGTGACTGGGCCAACGATGAAAAAGACAGAAAATCTATGACTGGATTTGTCATAAAATTTGGAAGTAATATAGTTGGTTGGAAATCACGAAAGCAGAATTCTGTAGCAATCTCAACTTCTGAAGCAGAGTTTGCTGCATTGTCAGATTTATGCTCTGAATTAATTTGGTACAAACAATTAACAAAAGACTTAAAGTGTAAAACAGATAATGCAATAAAAGTAATGGAAGATAATACCACTTGTATACAAATGGCCAAAACAGATAGAGTAAAAAACAGGAGCAAACATGTTGATATTAAATATCATAACGTAAGGGAAGCTGTAAAAGGAAAACTAATTGAATTAGAATATTGCAAGACTGAAGAAAATATTGCAGACATATTGACTAAACCGCTGTGTGCTCAAAAGCATGAAATGTGTATAGATGCATTGGGAATGTATAATGGGTTCAGGCAATTTAAAAATTAGGAGGAGTGTTAAGGTATATAATTTTTATATAGCCTGAACATAATATGTGTGTGTGCAGAACAAGAATAAGATGACATCATTCCTTCATCCCTGGCTGATGCAATCCACTGCAATATGAAGATTACCACACCTGTGTACATGAAGTCACCTCAGACGGGATTGGACCAGACTGATACCAGAATTGTATTTAAGAAATGAACACTGTACAGTCTCTCTCTTCTCCTGTATACTGATGTCTGCATGTCATGCTGCTGGTTTGAATACTGAGCTACTGAAGTGCTGTATGTATGTATATCCTGTATATATTTTGTAAATACACTGCTGAAAAGAAGAAGCTGTTGTGTGCGTTTATCTGCGCTTTACTCTGCAAGAGACAAGATAAAGTCACAGACGCACACTCCCTTAACATTTTATGAAGAGGACTAGAATTATGGTGCCTTTGGGCTGCCTAATAAGTTCTGAAGTTAAGTTTATTATTATTATTTGGTTTCAAACATATTGCTGGGAAAGGTTGAAATGAAGGCAGAAGGAAAAGAGGAAGACCAAAACAAGATGGACTGACTCCCTAAAGGAACCAAAGGCTTGAGTTTATGAGCAGAGTGGTTGAGGACAGTACATTCTGGAGATCATTAATTCATAAGGTTGACATAAGTTGGGAGCAATTTGGCAGCATGTAACAGCAGTAAATAGTGATGAAACTGAAAACCAAGAGGTGGCAGGCCTGAAATGTTTCCCTCTACCTGTGGTAGGTATACTGGATTTAGTAATGACTGAATATGGTTTTCTCTCTCTTTCTATCCCAGTTTTAAATACTCCAAGTAATAATGACAAGCATATGTCACTTACTCTTATGCTTTCTGAACTTGCCTTTTGGCTTCTGAAAAATTATTTAACATAGGGAAAATACTCAAGCACCCGAAACCTGACTCTGTTCACGGTATTGATTTTCAGTTGGACAGGATGGGCAGCCTCAACAGGTCTGGGGACTGTCTGTGCCCATTGGACTACATCTGCTCCAAAGGTGCCCCAGTTCCCAAAACTTTCTTATAAAAGGGCAGGGATTAAAAAAAAACACCTTGTGCCCTCTACTAGTCAAAATATACTTTTTTTAAAAAAATGAATATTTCAATATTTTTGTAAAAAACATTTCAAAGGTGAAGGAGATCCAGGGTGCTTTGTGGAGGGCATTAAATTATTTCAAGTGTGATATAAGGGGACTTTTAGCCCAATTTACTTGAAAAACCTTTTTAATTATTTCAGGAGGATATGGGGGTGGTGGTGTAAAAGTGTCCTAGAGCTGCTGAGACAGCCTTTTGCCCATTCAATCTTAGATGTAACAACAGAAGCACAAAAACAAGTGCTTAAAGCAATCACTTACCCATCTTTTGATACCTGTCATATCCAAAGGTTGCCTTCCATTCATTCAGTATGAGGATCTAATTTCATGCAACTAGGGTACAATGAAACGAGTCCATAAGATGGTGGTCTTATGGACTGGCATCAGCCTGGCAATGTGTGAATGTAAAGTATTTATTCCACAGGATAATTTCTGGAAAAGGTTCAGGAAGAGAAAATCAATATTTTTGGATGAAGTTAAATTATATCAAATTATATCAACTCTCCAGAGCCATTCGTCTATGGAATTCCTGGTTCTGAAGGTTTGTCCAAACGTTGGGAGGGGTGATCTCAAGAATTTCCTCCAAAATTGCCTGTGCCTCAGTGCAGGAAATTTCCTGGGAAACCTTTCCATCATGTCTCATCTGAGGTGTCCTTGGGACTAAGCATTCCAGAGTCTCCTTTTCCCATTCTGACAGAAGAAAGGTGGTGTCATTGCGAAATGCTTTGTTCTCCTCCTTCCTCCGATGCTTATCCAGCTGTGGGGAATGGAATAGCAGCGTTGCCAGTACTGCTGTCTCCTGATCCTGAGTACCTTCTTTCTGGCAGGTTGTGCTCTGGTGTTGTTACGCCACTCTTCTACCAAAAGTTATAAGCATGCCACTAAGGGATGGACAGGGTCTGAATCCCTGAAATAATTTATCTGTGCTAGATTCTGATCATATTTGGTTTTGTGCAGAGGTATAAGATAATTTGCCTTTGCCTCCCCTCCCCTTGTTTTAAACAAGCACACTCAATTGGATTGTGGCTATAGAGGAAGGTACACAGGCAGCACCCAGAGGATGCAGGGCAGGGAAGCCAGGGCACTGCCTCTGAGTTGGTGGCCACTGGAGGAGTCAGGGCTGGGAAGTGCCAAAGGATGAACTGACACAAGCCACCATCTTTAGTTGTGGCCATACCCAAAGCCACCCATTTGTTACAGTAAAACTGTTTGCTTTCCTGAATTATGTCTGCATATATGAGTGAGTCAAGGAGGACACCCTTCCTCACTGCCTGATGCCAGACCGATGGCTGGCTTAAGAAAACATTTTGAAAATGTGCAATAACTCAGACTGTTTTAAGCATGTTCCAGTTGTTCATGATGGAAGAAATGAGAACACAGCTAGCTAGAATGGAGGGTGGGATAGCTGTGGGTATCACTGTGTTGTGCAATCAAAATGACCTGTTACTTCTGTGGGAGATATTTGGCAAGGGTGATTGCCAATCTTGTAAAAGCAGCCAGCTCTCACTGAACCAACGTTTTAACTCATTTTGCACCACTTTTTTTTTCCCTCTAGGGGCCTCTCCGTGAGGCGCGGAGCTGCCGAGGTGGGGCTTCTTTGTCCACCTGGCTGGATTGAGATGCTGCAGCATTGCTGTGTCACATGGGGTAAGAAGGCTGGGCTCAGGCAAGCCTTGAAGAAGGCTGTCCAAGCCCTCTTCGCCCTCCTTTTTGGTCAGAATGTCAGAGAGTCGGGCCATGTTGCTGCAGCTGCTGATGGTTTTGTTTTTGACCGCATGGACAGTGTGGTGCTTTTTTTTTGGGAACTTCAGGTTTGGGAGTTGTTGTTGAGTGGGTGGGGGGAGGGCCTTTGCAGGCTCCATTTGTGTGTATAAATTAAAAAAAATAAGCACATCAATTAACATTAGTAATGTTATCATTTACTGTGGGGTAAAGGAGAAGGATTTAGTTTGGCTGCAGGGCCCCCAGGGCTTGCCCCAGATTAATAGTTAAGGGGTCTCAGTAGGACCTGAGTGGCCCAGGGAATTTATATATATAAAGAGGGGATATAGTTCTATATATACAGTGGGGTCTTGACTTAAGAACGGTTCGAGTTAAGAACATTTTGACTTAAGAACCGCTCTCATAGGAAAATATTGACTTGACTTAAGTACTTAGATTTGAGTTAAGAACTGAAAAAAACCCACGTGGGAGGCAGGGAAAGTGCAAAATGTGAACTTTCAGTTAACTGTTGGCCAGTGAAAAGGGTGCCTGTCTGCTTCCTCACGCCTCTCAGCGTTTAGAGAGTGGATTGGGAGTCTTCAGACTGCCTGGTACTGCCTGGACTGTCTTTTCCCTGCCTTCCCTGAACCTTTCTTGACCTATGAAAAAAAAGAAACAAAATATCCCCCTCTAGTGGTCGAGGGCGGAATAGCATTTTCCCATTAGTTTCTATGGATGGAAAAGAGCAGATACGGATCAAATGGTTCTCAATGCATTCCTATGGGAAATGCAGATTTGACCTGAGAACATTTTGACTTGAGAACCGCCTTCCAATACGGATTAAGTTCTCAAGTCAAGACCCCACTGTATAGGGGTGTGTGTATACATATATGTACATGTATCTATGTATGTGTACACACACACACACACACACACACACAAAATAAATAAGAAAAAGTGAGACTTGCTACCTGGGTAGGAGGTGATTAAAGACACACACACCCTCCCCCAGTTGGGGGGGGGGGTTGCTAGGAGGAGCAGCTAAATTTAAGAAACAAATTACAGAAGTTATTTGGCTGGATTTTGGGATCTCATAGGTGAGACTTTATTACGGGTCCCAAAAAAGAATTAGGTGGAAGAAAAGGAAAATAACCTGCTAAGCGCAAGGCTCTTACATGCTCGCCACCTGTAATTTCTTCATCGGATGATGAAGAGTGGCCAATCTTCAGGTCTATGTGGGAGAAACATCGCATGCTGGAAAGGCAAAGGGTGCAAGCCAAAGTGGAGGAGGGCTCTTCTGCAGTGAGGAGGTCACGTGAAGAGTCCAAGGCCTAAAAACTTGCTGAGCTCAAGAGAATGGGGGACATTATGTTATCTTGCATTGCTATTTTAAAGGAAGAACGCTCCAGCCCTTCGGGTTCTTCTTCAGGTGCAGTCACTCAAGTATGACAAACACATGTCTGCAGTATCAACTCAGCAGCGAGACCTACCACAGTTATCAACTTCAGGCACACAGACCCAAGAGGAGGATGCAGTGGAAGAACACAGCATCAGCCAGCTCACACAGAGAGAAGTGGGTCTGGATCAGGTGCCATCGAGGTCTTCTGTAGGGATACAGTCAGGTAAGGGTATCGCTGCACTGGGCACCACACTGTTACATAACAGCACTGATGTTACCTGTCTGTCATGGGTTTGGAGGGAAAGTTCCATCCTATGGGGAGTGGAAGGCGGGACATCAGGAGGAGGGGCTGTACTGTATAAATATGTGATGCCTGTGTGGTGAAGAGGAGATGCTGAGACAGACTGTGAGACACTGGGTTGGGACGAAGCAGCAGCTGGGGAAGAAGAAGCTGTTGTGGGAGTCTGGGTGTCTGACAGGGTACTACTGTGTGTCAGAGTACCAACCTGATAAGTTCAGGTGTCTGTGGGTTAGCCAGAACTGATGGGTTCAGGGTCTGTGCTTTAAGTTAAAGGTTCTAGGTGAACCAAACTGTATGCTTGTGTGTGTGAGAATAAGCCACGTTACTTTATTTTATTCACCTGATTGTTTTATTTACCCTGTTTGTATTTAAAATAAACCTTATTCTTTTATTGTTTAAAAATCCATCCCTGGTCTGTGTGACTTATTATAGGGAATGGTTGGTGGCAGCTTAGTGTAACTGTGTGACATATCCCAGTAGGTCTGGGTTTGTCACATTGATTGGTGGCAGCGGTGGGATACGACTGGTCCAGTTGTCCAGCGGTCCAGCAAAGCCTTGGCAAGTGTGCCCAGAGCAAGGGGGGTCTAGTCAGGGACAGTCTGAGGCGCGTAGGTAATCTTCTAGGTGTACCTCACGGGGAGGTGCACTAGTGGAAGAACGTGCCAACTGGGGAGACTTAGATTAAGGTGCTCTGAGGCAGCCTAGTTTTGGCGGGAAAACGCTGAGGCAAAACTGCGTAGCAACAGCGAGCTAGCTTGCCAGCTGAGAGGCCCAGCAGAGGGGGGTAGGCTCTGACTCGATACTGTTACAAATTTAGTGCTGAAGAACAGCAGACTAGGGAGAGCTGGTTCTGAGGCAAAAAGGAAAAAAGTGGTCGTTTTATTTTGAGGCTTGACTTTTTAAAGCAGCCTGTTCTGAGGGGGGTTATGCCCTTGACTCGAAGCCAAGTAGCAGACATGAGTGAAGTGAAAGACCCCCAGATTGACCAAGGTTCTGAGGATGAATTTGGCTCAGTGCAGGGTGACAGCACAGGAGAGCAGGACCCAGAACTCAGGAAAATACTCCTAGCCCAACAGCATGAACTGAGGGTGAGGGAAATGGAGGAAAGGTTAGAGAGAGCGAGAATGGAGAGGGAAGAAAGAATGGAGAGAGAGAGAATGGCGTTTGAATTAAGAAAACTGGAACTGATGAACCAGAACAATAATAATAATAGGGATTCTGAGGGAGGCCAACTGTCTAAGGCTGACCTGAAGAAATTCCCTGTGTACCACAAGGGAGATTGTCCTGAGGTGTTCTTTTCCTTAGTGGAAAGAGCGTTTGTGGACTTCTCAGTGAGGGAAACTGAGAAGATGACCATCATGCGATCTTTAATCAGTGGTAGCCTGGCTGAGGTTTATGCCGAGATGCCTGAGGAATTGATGAAAGATTTTGCAGAGTTTAAAAAACTGGTGTTTGCAAGACATGGGATAAATGCAGAGCAGCTGAGACAAAGGTTCAGGTCCCTCACTAAAAAACCAGAACAGACTTTTACCCAAGTGGGGGCCCAATTGGTGAGGCTGCTTGAGAAATGGCTATCGCAGGAGGGAATAGAGACCTATGAGCAGCTTAAAGACTTGATAGCCCTGGAACAGTTCTATTCAGTCCTGCAGGGGGAATTGAAATTCCAGGTGAGGGAAAGGAAACCGAAATCTGTGGCAGCAGCCGCAGAGATCGCAGATTTTATCTCCCAAATAAGAAAGCCCTTGGGTGAGGGGAAATCTGTAGGTAAACCCAAAGAAACCTACAGCAAGTACTCTCAGGGACCAGGGAAAAGCCAGCAAGGGGGAGGGGCCCATGGTGAAGGGAAGCCCTCAGACATGAAACCAAGACCTCAGATTTTGGAGGGAAAACCAAAACAAGATGAGAGAGAATCAAAATATACCAGAAAATGCTATTTCTGTCAGGGAAAGGGTCATCTAATCTCAGAGTGTGAGAAATTAAAGCAGCTAAAAGGAATGGTGCCTCAGAATTCTAGTGGGACCAAGCCAAAAGCTGTGTTCTGTGTCCAGAAAGAGCAAAGCTCATTGTCACAGAGGGAGCCTGTTGCCATGACTACTCAGTCTGGAACAGCTACCTATGCTGATCAGGCTGAGGAAAATGGTCCTCTTCTGGAGGTAAAGCGCTGCTTGCTGATAAAAACAGATTCTCAGTTGTTTGAGACAGCAGGGGTGGACGTAGGAATACTTGACCGTCAGTATAGGGGGCTGCGGGACACTTGTTCCCAGGTAACCCTGTGCCATCCAGATATTATTCCTAGGGAGTTTATAATCCCAAATGAGAGCATGAAGGTGGCAGGGATTGAGGGGCAGATAATCTCTCTGCCAGTAGCAGAGGTACCTGTCAACTTTCAAGGCTGGAGGGGAGATTGGCGGATAGCGATTTCATCGACTCTGCCAGCAGCCGTGCTCGTGGGAAATGACCTGGCTGAACATGTGAAACGGGTGCTAGTGATTACACGCTCACAAGCCACCACAGGGACAGTTCAGGGGGGTAATGATGAGCCAGAGACGGAAGCAGGTGGGGGAAGTTCAGAAGCTGTGGTGGAAACCTTAACCACAGACAGCAGATTTGGACAGGAGCAAAAGGCAGACGCCACTCTCCAAAAGTGTTTTGAACAGGTGACTGACGCCCAGCTAACACCTGAGACCCCAGTGAGATTTCTGGAGAAAAAGGGGATTTTATATAGAGAAACCCTGAGGAATATCTCAAAAGGGGGAGATGGGATCAGAAGTCAGCTGGTGGTACCTGAAAAGTATCGCCCCATGATCTTACAAAGGGGGCACTCTGACATGGTTGCTGCACACTTAGGAGTCAACAAAACACAGCAGAGAATCACACAGAATTTCTACTGGCCTGACATAGGGAAGCAGATCAGGGAGTTCTGTAAACAATGCGATGTGTGTCAAAGGCAGGGGAATAACCGCGATAGGACCAAAGCAAAGTTGTGCCCTTTGCCTGTGATTGACACTCCGTTCAAATGCATAGGGGTGGATATTGTGGGACCTTTGCCCAAGGCCACAAAGAGGGGGAACAGGTTCATCCTAACAATTGTGGACCATGCCACAAGGTATCCTGAAGCCATACCCTTGACTAATATTGAAACTAACACAGTGGCAGATGCTTTGGTGGGGTACATGTCCAGGATGGGATTTGCCTCAGAGATAATCACAGATTTGGGCACATCGTTCACGTCAAAGCTCATGAAACGCTTATGGCAAATCTGTGGAATAAAGCACAAGGAAACCACTGCTTATCATCCGGAAAGTAATGGGTTAACTGAGAAGTTCAATGGGACTCTAATGCGCATGATTAGGGCTTACTTGGCAGAGAATCCAAACAATTGGGACCAGAAGCTGCAATCCCTTTTGTTTGCTTATCGATCAGTGCCACAAGCCAGTACCGGGTTCAGTCCATTCGAACTTTTATTTGGGAGAAGGGTGAAAGGGCCCCTTGATTTGATAAAACAAAATTGGGAGCAGATCACCCAGGATGACCCACAAGACGTTGTGACTTACATAGACACCTTGATGAATGACCTAAAGCGAAATCTAGAGCTGGCAGCAGAAAACCTGCAAGCGCAGAAGGTCAAACAGAAAACATGGTATGACCGCAAAGCTAGAGAGAGGCACTTTGACCCAGGGGAGGAGGTGCTTTGGCTTAGGCCCTGCAGAGAGAATAAGCTGCAGCTCAAATGGGCAGGACCATATAGGGTCATTTCCAAGATGTCAGACCTGAACTACCTTATAGAGCAGGAGGAGAACCAAGCAAGGAGGGTGGTTCATGTGAATGCCCTAAAACCCTACTACCGAGGGGAACAGAGGGTTTTATTCGCGATAAAAGCAGCTGAGAGTGAGGAAGCTGAATTACCCTTCTGGGAGGGTAGAGGGGAAGTAAAATACAACCCAGAGGAGGTAAAGATCAGTCCTGCACTCACCCAAGACCAGCAGCAAGAACTAAAAATGCTGCTTAATAAATATCAACAGGTGTTTTCCAACAAGCCGGGGATAGTGAAGGGAGTGATGCATCGGATCCACACAGGGGATGCACCCCCGCAGGCAGTATCCCCATACCGAGTAACGGGACCCTATAGGGACAAGGTGCGGAAGGAGCTGGACGAAATGCTGAGGGAGAACATAATCGTCCCCTCTTCTAGTCCTTGGTCCTCTCCGATAGTCCTTGTGGACAAGCCTGATGGGAGCATTAGGTTTTGTGTCGATTACAGGAAATTAAACCGTGTAACCACTCCTGATGCCTACCCAATGCCCAGGCTAGACAACCTGATTGAAACCATAGGGGGTTGTCGGTTCATCTCATCATTGGACCTGGTGAAGGGATATTGGCAATTAAGAATTGATCCCAGGGATCAAGAAAAGACTGCCTTTTGTAGCCCTTTTGGTCTCTATGAGTTTCGAGTCCTGAGCTTTGGTCTCAGGAATGCACCAGCCACATTCCAAAGGCTGATGGACCAGACCTTGGCAGGGCTCAATGACTTTACAGTGGCCTACATTGACGACATAGGGATCTTCAGTAATACCTGGGAAGATCACCTGATACACCTGGAGTTAGTGCTGCAGAGGTTAAGTGCAGCAGGGCTAACAGTAAAGGCCAGCAAGTGTCAGCTGGGTAGCCCAGAAATAAAATACTTGGGTCACATGGTAGGGGGAGGAATGATAAAACCCCTGGAGGCCAAAATAGAAGCTGTTCGTGATTGGCCTAGACCCAACACCAAGAAAAAGGTCAAATCATTTCTTGGGTTGGTGGGCTACTACAGAAAGTTCATCCCGAGGTTTAGCGAGATTGCGGCTCCGCTGACCGATCTGACGAGGAAGACGGCTGATGACCGCATCCCGTGGACCAGCGACTGTGAGGCGGCGTTCCAGAGGTTGAAGGAGGCGTTAATCAACTATCCTGTCCTGCGTGCTCCAGACTTCGACCGGGAGTTTATCATCTACACCGATGCGTCTAACAGCGGGGTAGGAGCAGTTCTGTGCCAGGAGGATGAGAATGGTGACCAGCATCCAGTGTCCTACCTGAGTAGGAAACTTCAAAAAGGTGAGAGACATTTGGCAACCGTGGAGAAGGAGTGTTTGGCCATAGTCTACGCGATCCAGAAGGCCAAGCCTTACATCTGGGGAAGACATTTTATTCTGTGTACTGACCATTCACCATTGCAATGGTTAAAGACAATGAAAACCCACAATAGTAAACTTATGAGGTGGGCTTTAAATCTACAGGACTATGACTTTGAAGTGAAGGTGGTCAGAGGGTCAGTGAACTGTGTTGCTGACGCCTTATCAAGAAGACCTGAAGACTGAAGACGGCGAAAGAACATGGACTATATGTATATAATGAAAACAAAAAGTTAAAATGTACCTGGTTTTGAATTTGGTTGGTATTAATAAAGGTAAATTGATGTACTGTATATGGTAAAATGTTTAAATGCATATTTGCTATGGTTAACTTGGAGTGTAAGTATATGTAAGTATTATATGGTATGTATAAATGTTGTTGTGTATTTTATGCAGGTTGTTTTTTTTGGTGAAAAGCACTTTTAGCTTTCCCCCTACAAAACAACTTTTAAAGAGGGGAGGTGTTACATAACAGCACTGATGTTACCTGTCTGTCATGGGTTTGGAGGGAAAGTTCCATCCTATGGGGAGTGGAAGGCGGGACATCAGGAGGAGGGGCTGTACTGTATAAATATGTGATGCCGGTGTGTGAGAGGAAGATGCTGAGACAGACTGTGAGACACTGGGTTGGGACGAAGCAGCAGCTGGGGAAGAAGAAGCTGTTGTGGGAGTCTGGGTGTCTGACAGGGTACTACTGTGTGTCAGAGTACCAACCTGATAAGTTCAGGTGTCTGTGGGTTAGCCAGAACTGATGGGTTCAGGGTCTGTGCTTTAAGTTAAAGGTTCTAGGTGAACCAAACTGTATGCTTGTGTGTGTGAGAATAAGCCACGTTACTTTATTTTATTCACCTGATTGTTTTATTTACCCTGTTTGTATTTAAAATAAACCTTATTCTTTTATTGTTTAAAAATCCATCCCTGGTCTGTGTGACTTATTATAGGGAATGGTTGGTGGCAGCTTAGTGTAACTGTGTGACATATCCCAGTAGGTCTGGGTTTGTCACACACACAAATGGCAGGAGCTTGGCCATGGGGCACTCGGAGCTAGGCAGTGCCAGTCCCTTCAGCCTCACTTTTGCCTATCACACATTCAGGCATACAGATGTTGGTGAAACCCTCATCAAGTTCAGCCCCGGTCCAGTTGTGGCCACCCAGGCCGTGCGAGTGAAAGAGTTAGTGTAGGAGGGCACACAGCGGTCCCTGATACTGGGTATAAATCGGTGCCAAGGGTAGCTGTGCCTGAGGGTGATCAGTCCCTACCACTAGGATTACTTGCTTCTGGCTCCAGTGGAAAAAATATGGAGGGATAAATACGTGCGTGTTTCAAAATCCTGAAAAAGAAATTAGAGGAGAAGGAAAAAAGACAAGGATGAAGAGAGGGAGAAAGTATCAGTGAGGTAGCGTAAGCTGGATCACTGTTGGGTAAATTGGTTACCTGGGTTCTTTACATATGCTGCCACAGTAATCAGGGTCCAACCTGAAAGAGCCAATACATAGATATAATTTACATGGCTTATGTGGACTTTCGCGGACATGCATGATTACTATATGATCAAGGGTTCTGTATACATATGGCTCTGCACCCTAACATGCATTGGGACGTACCACATGATACATTATGGTTGTGTTTAATGACCCCCACCTGCCCAATTCTTGGTGAGAGGTTTCACAGGGGACATTTGATACAAAGGGCACAGGCAAACATGCCCCACTCATTAGCAGGCCAGGTGGTTCAACCCTGCTTGGTCTGTTGGGATTTTAATTCCTGAGGGAATTAAACCAAAAGCAGTGCAGGTTTAAACACCTGTGTCCCAACTGTGGAGGCCCTCACACATCAGCAACATGTTTCAAAGGTAGGCAAGGAGGATCTGGAACCAGAGAGTCGAGAGGTGTGCACAAGACGCCACCTGGAGGTTCCAGTGTTCAGAAAGGGCCCCAGTCTAATTAGGGTGTCTGTCTTGACAGTGGCTGAGGGACTACCCTAACTGAGTGGGAGCAAGATTGTTGAGTGAGGGTTTTTGAGATGGTTTTTGCATTCCAGCAGTAGGTGATAGGGTACCTGCCTGGTCAGATAATTTGAAATCAGTTAAGGGTCGGGAAGACATAGATAGGGAAAAAGTCTAAAACAGGTTGTGGAAGGTAGGATGCTAGGCCCTTTTTGGGCCCTGCCTGTAGCGTACCTTCGGCTATCCCCCCTAGGAGTGGTGCTGAAAAGGGCTCCTGGTGAGTTTAGATTGATTCACCATTTGTCCTTCCCTGAAGGTGAATCAGTAAATGACAGGATTCCCCAGGACGTGTGCACTGTACGCTACCCATCATTTGATACGGCAGTTTGCATGGTGCATAAGCACGGAATGGAGGCAGAGCTAGGGAAATACAACATTAAGTCAGTGTTCAGGCTCCCACTAAGTTCATCCTGATGATTTTGACCTTCTGGGCTTTGTTTTTGAAGGAAACTACTACATAGATAGGTTGTTGCCTATGGGGTGTTCTATATCGTGTTTTGTTTTTGAACAATTTAGCACTTTTTTGGAGTGGAAGCTTAAGAGATGGGTCAGCCTAGCAGATGTGGTCCATTATTTAGGTAATTTTTTATTTTGTGGGACATGTGGCACATCACAATGTGCCTGCCTTATGTCTTCTTTCCAGGAAATGACAAAGGAACTGGGTGTTCCATTAGCTGAGGAGAAGACTGAGGGACCTTGCCAGGTGTTGACCTTTTGGGACATCGAGTTAGATACTGTTCAGCAGACTAGTAAGCTTCCGGAGGTTAAATTGGGTGACTTAAAAGTTAGGCTATGGAGCTTGATGGTGCAGAAAAACAAACACATTGAGGCAACTACAAGAAATGGCGGGCCACCTTAACTTTGCATGCAAAGTGGTGGCCTCAGGCCTTCCTTTCTTGTGAAGGTTGTATGACGTCATGAAGGGTCTTCCAAGACCTCACCATAGGAGGTGCCTAACAATGGGAATGAAGGAAGATTTGTGAGTTTGGCTTAGGTTTTTGGAAGAATTCAGTGGGATCTCATTTTGGTGTGAGGAGTTACATTTAAGGTCTGAACTGCAAGTTCAGACCAATGCAGTAGGGTCGAATGATTGTGGAATCTTTTTCAGAGCTAAATGGTCACCCAGGACCTCACATTTTGGAGCTTTTTCCAATAGTTGGTGCCTTGTGGTTGTGGGCACATGACTGGGCTAACATTCTGGTGTGATAACCAGGCTGTTGTCGCACATTATTAACTTCTTGTCATCTAGGTTTCGGAGGGTAATGGTGCTAGTTAGGGCCCTCACTTTGAGGTGCTTGCACTTTAATATAGTTCTCCAGGCTCAACATATCCCCAGAGTTTATAATTCCATAGCTGATGCCCTGTCCTGTCAATAGATGGACTGATTCAGGGTTTTGATGCCGGGGACACAAGCTCAGCCAGGCATCCTGCCAGAAGAGGTATGGAATCTTGGAGGGTTGAAGCTAATCGACACCGTAGCTATACCATGGCATATAAAGAATATTTCAAGTTCTGTAAATTCTAGGGACTAGACCAAGATTGGCTGGCATCTGATGATAATCTTATGCATTTTGCAATCTATTTGCATAGAAAGGGATTGGCCCCTAGATCTATACAGGGCAGCCCTGGACTTTTATGCTAAGGCCCAATGGTGTAAAGGGTTTACAATCGACTTCCATATTCGGAAGATCAAAGGGTGGGGTAGAGAGTGAGTCACAACAAGTGATCCCATACACTGATATTGCCAGCCATATTGGCTAAACTAGGTTGTATGTAGGAGTTGGTTTGTCAGGACCAATTTGAGGTTTGCTTGTTTAGAGCTGCTACACTTATTGCTTTTTTTGTGGCACTATGAATCAGTGAATGGTGGCCTCATCTGAACATGACATGTCACTATCCTCTCTGTAGAAGAAGGATGTGGTGGTTGCAAAGCATCAGATTGCCATTCACTTAAGGAGGTCAAAAACAGACTAATTAGGCAAGGGACATGTTATTGTTAGGGTGATATTCTGAAGTTGAGATCTGTCCAGTAAGGGATACACAGAAGTATCTGCGACTTAGAGGCAAGGAAGGAGGATGTTTTTTGCGACATGAGGATAAGTCGCACTTAACACAATACCAATTTTGTAAAGTTATTTCCCAAGCCTTACACAAAGCTGGGATACAAGGCTGGCGTTTTGGAACACAGTCATTTTGGATTGGCTTTGCATCTACAGCAGCTGCCCTCGGGTGTGCGATCAATGAAATTAAGAAAGTGGGCAGATGGTCTTCTCACAAATACCGTGCTTATATTTACCCTTTGCCACAGTTTTAGGTGCTGCTGCGTGGTTCTGCTTTATTGTTATTGCTACAGGTCCAGAGAATCTGTTGGCCCAAGTTCAAGTTCTGTTGATTGGGCATAGTTATGTTTTTTGGGCTGCCAGATAGCCAGTCGGACCAGTTGGGGTCACAACCTGGGCCTCAGTGAAGTGGCAGTGGTGGAATGGAGGGGACAGAGAGGCATGCTCTGGGATGGATTCATGGAACTGGCATCCCAGGGTTCTCCAGAGGTGCCTCCTGACATTCTGTTGGTTCATCTGGGAGGTAACAACTTGGCCCAAGAGTCAGGCAAGTTGCTGATCCTCTGGGTCATTGTGGACCTCAGAGCTTTTGCGGCATGGTGCCCCAAAACACACATTGTGGGGTTGGAGATTATTCCACAACTCGTGTGGAAAGGAGCTCATGACCCCAGGTGACTGGATTGAGCCAGGAAGGGAGTCAATAGAGAGGTTGGCAGGGCTGTTCAGCAAGGCCTGGGATCTCTCATGGCACATCCTCAGGTGACAGTTTCCTGGCAGGAACTGTGTAGAGAGGATGGAGTACATCTGTCAGATCTGGGATTAGATATATTTCTAAAGGATTTACAAGAGGGTCTTAGGGCTGAACTTTTCAGCAAGGTGGGGGCATGGGACATAACAAGTAATCCCTATGCTGTGGCGGGTAGTGCTAAAGGTAAGGGTTACCTGAATTCCAAATAAGTTACCCCCTCATCTCACAATGGCAGTAACAAAAAATTTAGCTGAGAGGAGGGAAGCTGGGGACCCCAGGGGATGCTGAGCATTTAGGGTTTGGAGGCCAGGACGGGCTGGACCTGGGGTACCACAGCTAGTGGTTTAGATGATTTAAACCAGTCACATCCTGAAATGAGTTGAGCATGATAATTACTGTAATATTACACCTCATACTCCAGGAAAAAGATTTTAAAAAAAACCCTACTCCAGCAAAATGTAAAATTAAGATCATGTCCACATGATCAGGAATAAAACGGGGAGTCCTTATACCTATCATGGTGGCCATGTGAATATTTCAGACTGTGAGACTGTCTGTGCATGACTGTTCAGAAAATGGAGTAGAACACTCAGGGGATTCGTGTTTTAAGCATTCTTGTTTTTCCTCCATACAGAATTTATGACACTGGCAACTTTCTGCCAGAAAGTGTTATTTTGAGATATGTTTTGGACATAGCCTTCCTCATGGGAAACTACCAAAATTTACAATTCATATTTGCTCCTTCCATGCTGAAATTCACCTTTCTTTAAAGGAAGAACCAGCCTTCTAGTGCATTTCATATAGTTCGATGCCTGAATATGGAATGCTCAAAAATAAGTTATATATGCAAGCCAGATAACCAAGGTCATAGGCAAAACATTCATCGTCGGCATGCCTATTGAGAGTCTTATTTTATCTCTTCAGAAATATGCAATTCTCCAGTCTCGCCTTAAGCCTTCCTATAAATCTTGGGTGATTCTGTCTTTTAATGCTAGCTATAACTAAACAAAGACTTAGTTCACGGGGTCTACTTTAAGCATAAAGACAGGATGGTGTCGTGGATATGCTATTGCAATAGGGCTTAAGAGACCAAGATTCAGATCCCTGCTTAACCATGGAAATGGCCAAAATCCTACTGCTTAGAAAAGTAAATTGCACTTGACTAGACTCACTGAATAAATGGGGATTTAGTGAATCAACTCCTCTATGAGTTCCATGGCTCTAATGGTCTTACTCTACTTATTATGTTAAAGTAAGTTGCAGTAAGAGTAGGCCCATTTAAATCAATGGAATGTATAGAGGAGTTGACTGACAAATCCACCCTGATTCAATGGCCTTAACTCTAGTGTGATTTTCTATGCTAAGCAACAGGATTTTGGCCACTGAGTAGTGGTAATGATAAACCATTCCTTGAATATCTCACATACCTCAAAAATGCAATGACTGTGCTCATCATTACGAAGTTATTTGATGACATGTAACAACATATTTAATCATGCATAACAGGACGTTGTGACACATGTCTGTTTAGAAATAAGTTCCATTGCATCCATTAGAATGTACTTCCAAATAAAGGAGTAGCTAACTGAAATTCATTTGCTAATCTCAGCTGGATTACAGCCATGGAAGCAACTTCTTAAGATATCAATAATAATTAAATATGTGCCATCATATCATTTTTGCTTATGGAAGTTTGCATAGGGTTTTCTAGCTATAAAATGCTCAGATGAATTTTACCAGTCCCTTCTTTTGGTAGCACTTGAGCACTGTACAGCTTGCTTAAGACTGCACAGGTGGCAGGGCATATAACTCTCTGAGCCACATGCATCTCAGATGACCCCACTCCCAGGATACACACTACTGATTCAAGTACCGATCACTGGCTCTGAAGCCAGGCTGTCCAATATGCCAGTCTATACCAACTGTCAAATGTTATGTCAACACATAACAGGATTCTCATTGATTAAATTGACCTACTCTAGTTTAGACTAGCAATTGGACTGAAACACCACACAGAACCCATATCAATGGGTAATATGTGACAGCTGGCAGTATTTGATATTGTAATTCTGTTTAAGGAGAATGTGACTTGATTAAAGAAGTATGACACTTGATTAAAGTCAACAAATCGTTTGTATTTAATCAATGCATCAACTCTACTGTAATTTCATAAGAATATTAATTGTATGTCATCAAGTCAATTCCAACTAAAGTTTTCTAGGTAGAGGGTACACAAAAATAGATTATCACTCCCTTCTTTTGGGGGTATCCTGGGGCTGTGTAGCTTGCCCATGGCCACACACACTGCTTCTTATTCTTAGAGACACAGTGAAGGAATCAAACTCCCAACCTCGGGCTCTGCAGCCAGATACCTAAACTACTGGGCTATCCAGCAAGCTATAGTAATTTGCATACAAAAATAATTTTTAAAAAGCATTGCTTGACTAATCTGGGGCACCTATTTAATTGAGACAAAGCTCAAAGAAAACTTTTCAAAAAAATTTTTTTTAAATGGATGTGAAGTCTTTACATGTCAAAAAAGATCCAGGTAAGCTGCTGGTTTACATGAATGGATCATGATCCATTATTGGATCTCATTGCTTTGAAGAGAAAATAAATACTAGACAAATTGAGCAATACTCTCATCTGGTTGCTAATTGCAGTGTAAAATGAATAATTTGATGGAATCTCCAACTCTGGAAGTGTCTGAATAGAGTTTGGATTACCACTTGTCAGGGATGCTTTAAGTGGGAATATCCTGCTTTGGCAGAAGGCAGGAATTGATGAACTCTTTAGTCCCATCCAGTCCTAGTCATATATGATATAATGGTCACAGTAGGAAATCAAACTTTTTACCTCTAGTCCTGCAGCTGCATATCATTTCAATGACCTACCCACCAAACAAATAAGATTGGCACAAACATCCTTAATTTCAGCAATCAGAATATATCTGAAATGTTTGCTTTTAAAAAATTCTTTTCAAGGGAGATTTATTTTCTAAAAAAGTGAATGAGGATTATCAAAATTCACACGAGGCAAATTTTCAGCACAGTGGTAGTATGAAAATTGATATTTCAATCCAATCTGTATATTTGTGTACAAAATACTGGTCTGAATTAGCTACAGTTCTCATGCAAAGAAGAACCAGAAGAAGCCAACTATATTAAAATGCATATTTTGAGAGAAATAATTCTAAAATGTGTTCTGAAAAAAGCTTACGTTCAATATCTGTAAATTAAATATGAGCATTTAAATGCAACAGTTTGTAAATTGTTTTTAAAATATAGGACAGCTGTATCAATTGCAGTTTTTAAAATGTGCCAGTGGAGGAGCCCTAATAAGTTCAAGAGAATTTACTCTTATATAATTAACTATACATTGCTAAAAGTTAGTAAAAAGTAACGTTTCTTCAATTGTACCAGTAAAGCCTCTGCATTTGGTAACTAGAGAAGCAGTAATGAATATTTTTTATGTTTCATTTTTTTCAACATACCTTTTAGAATCCATAAAATTTACCATTTTGAATACATACAACAGAGTTTGCTTCTTCCAAGGAAGAATAAAGCTCAGCTCTTAACATTGGCACAATTTATCACCCATTCAACAGGAGGTTTGTGTTCATCCTCCCCATATCAGGCTTACTCCAGACTGCAATGTCAGTTATAACTTCCATGATTCGCATGCAGCATGGCCAACAGACATTGTCTGGAGGAAACCACATTGTTGAAGGCTCCTATGTTGCAATGATCAGAGCTGTCATTATATTCCAGTGTATAGTCATCTGAGCATTTTATAGCTAGAAAATAAATATGAATTATAATCGGTCACTTACAAGTCTGAGTCTAGAAAGATAAATCAGCCATGAATATAGTGAGAGAAGTAATTTGCAAATGTTATGCATAAAAAGACCCCATTTTGTTACATACGGCAGTGATTGGGTAGGTGGTGTCTGAATCTCAAATGCCAAATGAAATGAACCACTGTTAGACCAAGAGGAAGTGAGGTACTTGATACTCTCTTGAGAGAAGGGAATGTTTAGTGTTATGAATCTTGCAGCACAGTCCTGAGATCAGTGAAATAAATGGGACAAGGAAAGCACCCATCCAAATTCCATGTTTACATTGATCACATTTGACCAAGCATATATTCTCTCAGAGTTAGCTTCAGATGGCACTGATCATTTTGATACCATTTCACTCAGAATGATTTTTTCTCCAGTTTGTCAGTTTTGGAGGCACTAACCAATCATTCCTCCCCTGCCTCTGAATTCAAAGAGAGACCAGCCTCTCTTGTTCTGTAGGGTTTTTTTTTTCCCCTCTGTCTTTAATCTGTTGGAAGCAGTGTGCCATTGAGGCTTGTTATTCAAAGCAGTTATACTTTTAGCTTGGTGCTATATTTTCAACTGTAAGCAATGAAGCCTCTTATTCTTTCCACTATTAATAACTAGGTGTGTTATTGAGACTGTAAAATATTCTGCTCCATGAGTCCCTGCACTTCTGAACAGCTAAGGGAATTTTAACCAAAAATTCAAAACTGCAATGCACATGTTTTCCTTCCTTCCTTCCTTCCTTCCTTCCTTCCTTCCTTCCTTCCTTCCTTCCTTCCTTCCTTCCTTCCTAATTCAGAGATTAATAATGCAATCCTATGTATATTTATTCAAAAGTAAACCCTACTGAGTTCAGTAGGTTTTACTCCAAAATTATATGTTAAAGAACAAGTGAAATTAATCAGAAAGAGAAAGGGAACATTTCAGAAAGCCATTTATCCTTGAATGAACAACATTTTGAATTGAAACACTCTTTCTTGCTAGTTCTGATTGAGAATGGATGCTATACGAAGTAGATTTAGGTAGAGTTCAGACATAAAAAGAAAATGGGATTTCCTGCTATTACAGCAAACAGTGGAAGCCACAAGCATTTCTACTTCCATTCTCCTTTTATTTTGTGCAACAGAAAAGGGGACAGAAAACTTCCACTTACAATTTTAAGCTAAGCACAGCTCCCCATGAGATTCACACATAGGAAATTGTGGTTTGATTTAAAAAAATGGTTTAACAATGTGCCAGAATCTGAAACCATTAAGTCTGACCCTGCCTTGTACTCAGTAGGCATTGGGGAGTTTTCTGGATCAAACATGGGTAACTGCCATTCCCCCATGATCAACAGGCTTCTCTCCTGTTTCACCACTTCTTTGGGGTGGTTTAAACCCCCTGGGGGGGTCCCAAACAGGTTGGAATTCAGCCCAGGAGATGGAGCCTCCTCCTCCTCCTGCTGTCTCGTTGCAGCATCAAGCCGGAAGGCTGGTTATCTTCCTTAAGGACATCAAGGGGGGGCTGCTTCTGGAGCTTGAGGAGTTGGTTGGTGGGCATGGGACTTATCAGTGCTAGTCCATATGCTGTGGTGGGTAGTGCAGACAGAACAGGTTTGGGTGAGTCCCCTCACAATCACAGGTAATGGATAGCTCCTCTGACCTTCCAGTGCTGTGGATCGTGTGATTACAGTGCTTGGGAGAGAAGATCCACTGGGGCTGCTCCTGGACCAACAGTCAACGAGAAGAAGGGGTCACCAGGGGGAAGGTGGCTCGAGGTCTAGGGGTGGTCAAATTAGGGCTGGCCAGGTTCTCACTGTCTTAACGAACACAAGAACATGGGGCTAGGGACTTGCCCATTTGTTTGGCAAGGGGTCCATTGAGACCTCTGTGCAAAACCGGATTCTGCACTATGGCAGGACCCCCCTTTTTTGGTGAGCAATGCTGATTATTCAATAAAGTATGGCCCATGTTTTTATCCCACAATACTTGTCTTGCGTCATTATTCCACGGTAAGAGGGCAATGTTTTTAGCTTTAAATATTATCTTTCAGTGTTGTAAGCCACCTTGGGTCCTTTTCAGGGAGGGAGGGAGGGTAAAAATATTTCAGATAAATAATAAAATAAATGATGGACCCGAGCCATGCAGAGATTTATAAGTCATTCCTACCATGGTCAATTGGGCCCAGAAATGACTCAGCAGTCAATTAAGTTGTTATTAATAGCAAAGATACTGAGTAAACACCTTTGCTTACTAATAGAAATGATTGGGTGGAAAAAGAATTTGATATATTGAGCGCATGAGAGTGCAATTCTTTAAGTATTTATTTATACAGTGGTGCCCCGCTTAACGATTACCCTGCTCCACGACGAATCCACTTAATGATTAGGCTTTTGCGATCGCAAAACGATGTTTAGATAGGAAAAAACCACTTTACACTGTTTGGTTCCCTGCTTCGGGAACCGATTTTTCACTTTACGATGATCAAAACAGCTGATCGTCGGGTTTCCAAAATGGCTGTAAAAATGGCTCCCTGGTGTGTTAGGGATGGATTCTTCGCTCTACAGGTAGCAGAAAATGGCCGCCCTATGGAGGATCTTCACTGGACGAGCAGGTATTTTGCTCATTGGAACGCATTGAACGGTTTACAATGCATTTCAATGGGCTTTTTTATTTTGCTTGATGATGATTTCGCTCTACAGCAATTTCGCTGGAATGGATTAACATCGTCAAGTGAGGCACCACTGCATTGTCAGTTTAGGGGAGATCCTGTACACTTTTTGAATTAGTTTTCATGCATTTCTTTTAAATAAAAAAAGAACTGTTGCTTTTTTTCGTTGACTGATAACAATATACAGACTGGAGGAGTTGCTTGTACCTTTTTTTCAGCCTGTCCTTTTGAGCTTGTTCTTTACTTGCTGGAACAGAGATTTGGGGGTAGGTCTTAACATGATGGTGTCTCCCACTATGGATACAGCCCTCTCTTCTTTTAGCATTAAACTTGAAAATAATTCTGGTTTCACGGGGGGGGGGGTATCAACAGGATTCTAGAAGCATTGAACCAAACACATAGAGCTTCCCCAAAACATGAATTTTATTCCTTCAAATACATTAAGGTTTAAGGCTATAGATGGTGACTAGCAGTATAGGGGGCATGGATAGTATGGGCATTGGAAAATAAATGAGTGGATGTGCTCACAAAGAACTTTTGAAATCATGGGGATTTGGTCTTATTTCTGAATAAGGGTCAGTTTGTAATACTTGTTGCTGGTTTTCAGTCCTTACATCTTGCTCCAAAATTAAAGATTGAATAATATTGTCTTGTTATACAGTTATGTGAAAAAGAAAGTACATTCCCTTTGATTTTTATGGGTTTATGTATCAGGACATAATAAAAATCATCTGGTCCTTAGCAGGTCTGAAAATTAGGTACATAAATACAACCTCAGATGAACAACAGCATATGACATATTACACCATGTCATTATTTATTTAACAAAAATAAAGCCAAAATGGAGACGCCATATGTGAAAAACTAAGTACACCTTATGATTCAATAGCTTGCAGAACCACCTTTAGCAGCAATAATGTGAAGAAATCATTTTCTGTATGACTTTATCAGTCTCTCACATCATTGTGGTGGAATTTTGGCCCACTCTTCATTACAACTTTGCTTCAGTTCATTGAGCCTTGTGGGCATTTGTTTATGCACATATGATTGTCCATGATTCACCAGGCAGCTTTTTTGTGTGACCTGCATTGAATTAGTTTAAACTGATTAGTTTGTTTTTGATATAAAGAGTAGGTTATGCATTTGAGTTCCTAGTATCAATGTTATTCTACATTTGAATATTCCGTGCTTTACTCTTTTGCCTCATATTTATTTTCTCAAAAGAGGTTCTAAAGATTGTGCAAGTGTTGCAGGGGAAGAACTGTGTTTTAGTCTTGTTGCCCCACATTTTCTTTTCTGATATTTTCTTTCTCATTTTCTTTCTCCTTTCTTCATCAATATTACTCTTCCTGCTGTTTTGGTGATAAAGAAGCAGCTGTGATATGGGAGCATTCATAAAACATTCTTAATAGGAACATTAATTTAAATGTATGCTTGTGTATAATGTTATGGAAAGTGCAGTTTAAATTGAATGGCACTATTACTTTGTCTGTAAAATGTTCTGTTATAGTGTCATAAAAAATATGTTCTTTGGGATCATGGACAATACTCCTCTTGCAAAAAATGTCATGGGCACCTTTTGGCTAGTACATCCATTAAAATTCTTTATTACGCTTTGTGCATTATTCGCCCACAACCAAGGCTAGGTCTGATGCTTCATAAGGAAAGCAACTGAAATACCATTCAAGAGTAAGTGATGTCATTTTATTTGTTATTCCTTGATTCAGACCAGAACCTTGGCAATACATAATAAGAGGTGAGAACTGCAATCCTCTTAATTCTTTTCTAGGTTAGATTTCAATATGACTAAGGCACCTTCTCACTCCCAACAAGTCAGATGTAATCTACATTGCAGAGTTAGTAGTTTGATTTCACTTTATGTAATTTACAATACACTATGTGTACATATAGATATATGTGTAGGATTAGAATGTGAGATTTGCATAGCAAAACATTCTGACCAATCAGAATGTGTCTTTTGTCAACCAGATAAGTATATAAAGCAAGTGTCAGTTGTCACGACCCAGCCTCCTGTTCGGGAGTGCTTGATCAGTGGATAGAGAGTAATTGAGAGCCTGAATATCCCTTAACAGCTGGGTAGAGTCTGAGTGAACTCAGCCAGGAAGTATTACAGACCCCTTCTCACAAGTCTATCCTAGAAAGTTACTTGCTTGTACTTATTTAAGTTTAGTAAGAAGATATACATGAGCTTTGTAGTCTTAAAATCTACTAAAGCTCAATGAGGTAGGACTCTGTAGCAATCTGTGGCCTTGCCTCCCCCCTCTGGGAATGGCTGCGACAGGCTATGCTGTTCAAGAGACCAAAATATTTTATAATTGATTTTTTTTATTGAAAAAATATAGATTTACAGAATAAATTCAGTTTGATGCATAAGCATAGCAATAATACATTTCCAAGGCTTATTAAAATTACAATTAAGGCAACTAATTTCCTTTTGATTACTAAAGCTCTAAAAAATCTCTAAAAGCTCTCCTTAGGGTAGGTAAAAAACACAAAGCCTCCCCCGTTCACTTTAATTCTCTACATCCCCCAAGTCCTTTTCCTAGCACAGGACATAATGAAAAAAGACCTAGAAAAATCTTTGGTTCCAACCAAGGAAAAAGAAGAAACACTGCACATGGCAAAAGTTCATTTTTCTATCTTCTAGACTCCTCCTGTCTTTTTCGTCTTCCACAATGTCATCCAATCATGGTGTAAGATGGTAGAAGTAACCCCTCCTTCTGTTCTCGTGAGAAAGCAGGTGTTGTTTGCCTCTGTCTACTCTCTTCTCCACCATAACAAGTGTCTTGTCTTCTTATCTTGTCTTGGCTGTACTGGCTAAAAGAAAAACATTCCCACAGCCCTCTTGGACAACATTCCCAGCATTCAAAATCATTCTTACACAGAACCAATCTGGATCCATTTTACATTTCTTCAAAACTACACAAACCGTCTTCATACATGCTTTAACCCACATAATCTGGATCAGGACACCTCTTTAAAGTCTCTTTAGAGAGTCACAACATAAGACAGGGTTTATAAGGCTGACAAGGTCTGAATGGGCCAATTTTAGTAGGATACAGTCTGTTAGATATGTCATAGAATGGCAGCTGTTTATTAGAGAAACTATGTTTGTCTAGTTTTAAGAATGATATACCAACTTAACCAAGTCAAGTACAAATTTATATAACAAGTATGAATGTTTACTCAATTTTACAAATATTTTAAACATTAACATTTATTTAATGCTTCTAACAAAGACAAAGTGATCATTTTAATTACTTTCAACTGCTGGCACAAACACACACAAGGGAGAATAACAATTTTTACAAGTAGTTTTTTATCATAACACTTGTAGCTGGTCTGTGCAAACTCTATCAGTTACATTTTATATATTATCTTTTACAGCCTAGGTCAACAAAAATGTCATGGCCCCAGATTATGGTGGCTTAGACTAACAGAAGTCCACAGAGAGATAAAATGTACACAGAGAAATAAAAACCCTCCATAAGACCAAAAACCTGGAATAAATTCTGAGGTAAAACTAAAAGGTCTCAGTTGGGAAAGCAAAACTGAAGTTTGTTTGAGGTAAAATTTTCTGAGGAAATAGAGTCAGTCTGAGCGAAACCAGAGTTGCTGAGGTGAAACAATAACAAAAAGAACAACAATTAAAATACAGGTTTTTTCTCCCTCTAAACTGACGTACGTGTGGCCAGCTTATATACAAGTAAAATGAATTTAATTCAGAAAAAGGAATTGTGTACTAAATGTCCAGAATTAACAAAGATGATTATAAACAGTGAGTTGACAGACCGAAGAATGATTTACAAGCTTTAGAAACTAGTGATTGTATAGAAAAAGAAAAGCCTCATAATAAAAAGTTAAGAAAGACATGGGAACAAAATGACAGAATAGTGAAGTCTATAATATACCACAGTCTCACAGAATTCAGTTATGTGAAGAATTCACAGATAGCTAAAGAAATACTTGAGAATTTACATGATGTTTATGGTGTTTCTACTTATACATCTATAATGAACCTTATCAGACAAGTAGACCCTGTTAACAGAAGGGAAATGTTATGTAGTTATCCACTAGTTATGTTAGTATTTTTTTTCCTGGTCACATGATGCAGTCAAGACTGAGATATTTTCCTGCCTAGCGATGTAACTACAGAACATCTCCCCATTGCCAGAAGGGTTGTGTTATTTGTACCTTTGTTGTACTGATGCATTCCTTACTGGGATTGCCTGTGTGCATGGCCTGCCCCACTTCTTTTCAGAATTGAAGCTAGGAAGTTGGCTACCATTAATGTAGCACACACATTATTTTTAAAATCTTTTCATGTCCAACACATCAAAACAATGGTAAAAGTATGTTGTTTGGGGGCTTCCACCATTATATTACCGATTAATAATATATATATTTATTTCTATGAGAAGAGACATTGAAACACTGGTATGCCAATGTCACCGGGAGGGGTTGTTGATCACCAGTACTGCTATGTGGATATTCCAAGTCCATTGTGTGCAATGGATTTCTGCAGGAGCAGACAGTACAACAGAGGGACACTTTCCTCTGTATTGATAGTTATATATATTGAAGCAAGAGAGAAAATGAACTCGTGTCATGGTGTAGCTGGCCATAACAATTCAAATAGGAGGAAATAAATTGGAACTGCTAAAAAAAATTGGGATGCTCATCTTGGGATATAAATCATGTGGCCATGATCACATGACCATGATTCAGTACAACAGAGGCATGGAAAGTATCAGAAGAACTAGAAACATTCCCCTTGTGTGACCAGGGTCTTGGGCAAGTTATTTTAAGAACTGTGAATAGCTCATAAATACAGTGATACCTCAACTTGCGAACGTCCCTACTTACGAACGATTCGCATTATGAACAGCTCCGTTTGCAAAAAGTTGCTACAACTTGTGAACGGAGCCTTGACTTGTGAACTGAAAAAAAAATGCGGAAGCGGGGAAAGCGGGAAATTTGAACTTTCTTGACCGCTGGCCAGCGAAGAGGCTACCTTGCTCGTCCCAGTGGTTAAGTGAGTGGACAGGAAGACAGTCTGGTATTGCCTGGTATACTATTGCCTGGTATTGCCTGGTACAGTTCACTGCCTGTACTGTACTGTATGAACTTTTTGGGGGGCTTTTTAAATTTTTGTATTTTTGTATTTTTCATTTTTGATTTTTGAATTTTTGACCTTTTTTAAAAAAAGCAGGACGACTGCCTGTTCTGCATGAGTACAATTTACTGTACCGTACAGGTTTTTTGCAGCTTGGGGGGGTAGGGCTAGGTGGGGGTTATGTTTCTGTGCCCTCATGGGTCTTGCAGTGTGAATTTAAAATGTGAAAAGTAGACTGTAATGTACTGTATTAATTAAATGTGAAAATTAGACTGTAATTTTAAAATGTAAAATTTATTTTTGTGATGAAGAGTTCTGTGCTGGAATGGTTGCTGATTGTTGGATGAAAGCAGGCTGTAAAATGCAGTTTATACTCAATTCCCCCCATGCTCTCTTTTTTATGATGGAATAATGGTCTCTGTGCTGGAATAATGGTTGCTGATTGTTGGATCCAAGCAGGCTGTAAAATGGATTTCAGACTCATTCCCCCCACCCACCCATTCTCTCTTTTTGTGATGAAGAGTTCTGTGCTGGAATGGTTGCTGATTGTTGGATGCAAGCAGGCTGTAAAACGGAGTTTATACTCAATTTCCCCCTCCCCCATGCTCTCTTTTTCTGATGAAGAGTTCTGTGCTGGAATAATGGTTGCTGGATTCTGTGCCTTTTAGGGTTTGTGTACTGTGGTGAGCTGAACCATAGTCATGGCTCCAAGGAAAGAACAGAGCAAAGCCAAATAAAATCATCTCCATTGAAATGAAAAAGGAAATCATCAAAAAGCATGAACAGGGCATGTGTGTTGTGGATCCGGCTGTGGAATGCAAGATGCCGAAGTCAACAATTGGAACCATCTTAAAGAAGAAAGATGTCTTGAAAGACATTGATGTGGCAAAAGGAGTCACAATCATAACAAAGAACAGGCGATCCCTGATGGAAGAAGTGGAAAAACTTTTACTGGTCTGGATCAACAAGAAACAGCTGGAAGGGGACAGCATCAGTGAAGCCATGATCTGCGAAAAAGCGAGAAAGTTGCACCATGGTTTACTGGAAACAAACCCCTCTGGAAGTGCAGCACAAGAAGAATTCAGTGCCAGCAGGGAGTGGTTTCAGAAGTTCCAAAAGAGAAGTGGCATCCACTGCGTTATGAGACATGGGGAGGCTGCAAGTTCTGACCATGATGCTGCAGAAGCCTTCAAGTTCGACTTTGCTGAATTCAAGTATAGCAGATGGTACATAGCTCCTGAGGGATGGCATTGTTAACCGAGCCCCCTTCAGTATAAGACAGGTGCTGTTTCAGTCTGAACTCACCGGGTGCTTTATTTGGCACAATTATTAAGGGTGAGACCCTCAATGTATTGAAGAGAGATGTCATGAAGAATAATTCTGATACTCTCCCTTCTCGCACCTCCTTAGCTATCTTTTCTTGTACTATCCGTTCCATACCATGTATGGATTCAAGGTTTTTCGTTCCCCAACTGCTGGTATCCTAAAGCCTTCTTTAAAACCTAATAACCAATAACTGGCATCTTCTCACCTGGGGTAGTCCCGCAGCCAAATTTCTAAGACTGTAACTGTAATTGGACTGGGGCCCTTTAGCCGGGTTTACTTCCTCCGTTATTAGGTTTGTTCCCACCTCCAAGGTCTTTTTCCTGCCTCGAAGCACCAGTCCTGAAGCATCTCACACTGGGGTGCTGTCCTCCGCACACCGTGCATCCGTGTATAAACATACACTGTTTTCTGAAGCACACTCCCCTTGAGTTGTACTCCCAAAAGAGCAGGTGGGGTTGAACCACCTGCCACGTGCCAACATGGGAGTCACATTTACAGCTGGTTTTCTAATTAAATACCCACTATCAGTCCTATTGTCTAAATGGGCCTGGCTGGGGTCATCAACTATAACCAAGGGCCAGCTGGCGGCTCCTCCATCTTAAATTGGGGTGAATTGCACTTCTCATACAGAATGCCTTGTCATAAGAAAGCTATGCCTGCCCCACAAAATCTATGTATACCCTATAAGTAAATAAATATTGGAATGGGACCATGCCTGCCAAGGTTGGGCCTTTACTACCACTCCTGCGTAGATTAAGAAACTGGGTAGCCAATTGGACCATTTTCTGTCCGGCCTCTTGTGCCTGTGCCTCTCCTTTTCCTTCGCATCCTCCTCTTCTAAATCCTTCTTTTCTGCGTCTCTATTCAAAAGCTCAAACTAATCGATGTACTCTCGTTTTCCAGCTCTTCTCCTTCGTCACTAGCATCACTCGATCCCCGAATGGCAAGGCTTGCAAAGGCACGGTATGTATCAGTGTCTGGCACCGAAGGGTAAGGCTAAACTCCCACGCCAGCAGCTGGAGTTACCAGGTCTGGCGCTGAATGATGTACCATTGGAGCAGCCCAACCACCTAACTGGGCACCCATATAAGGCCAAGATGTACTAGGAGCCCCTGGCACCTGTGGATTATCTACCAAATAGGGCTGCAGATTAAATTGGCCACTACCCAGACAAGGCCAAGTCGGCAGTTCTGAAGCCAATCCTGGCATAGAAGTAAAACTGCTACCTGCCCAATGCCATGTTGAAAAAGACATAGCTGTGCCCTGTGTATGTGCTTGCCCTGGGCCATGCTGCGAAGTTTGATGATGTGTTGTACATCAAGGTAAGACTCAACCGACAAAGGGAAGGTCACAGGCTCATCTCTGCCATCTGTCTCATCTCGGCCAGCTTTCCCTGATGCCTCCTGCCTACCGGAAGTCGTTGTAGCAGACCTAGTCATCATCAGCATGAATCTTCCATTGTCGGTGTCCCTGCATGTTGTCTGTCCTAACATCCCTTCGGTTTCAAATCCAACTGCACCCTCCGACTGCTGCTCCGCCTCTAAGACAGAAAATCTGATCATTAAGTTGTCTGCCAAGGCCTTACATTTAGCCCTACTATGACCCTTGGATTCACTTGCTGACCTACGAAACTGCGCCTTAGCCAATTGAAGGGTTGACTTAGCCACCCAAGTGGCTTTAAGAGCTGCAATCTTATTCTGTAGCCCAATAGGCTATGATTCCTCATCTGAAGAGGAATGAGGTGGTGATACCTGTGGCACTGGGCATTTTCTGGCTGGTGTTTTCCCCTCTTGAGCCTTTCTCTCTGTCATTTTGCACTCTAAATTTGCCCTTAGCCTCTTAGCGACCCACTCGTCAGTAACCAGACCCTTTAACTAGCAACCATGCAGGTCCTGTGTTGTACCACACTACTATAAACAATCTACAAGGTACAACTGTTTCCTACTTTATTATTCTCTCTCTCGCTCTCGCTCTCTCTTATTTATATTTATATTTATAATAATTTTATTTAAATTTTTATTTAACAATTAATATTATATTTTATTATTTTCATTATTATTTAATAACAATTCTAATTATTGTTCCAGTGTCTAAATAATCAAACCCCAAATCAACTTATGAACTAGACTATTGCTAATCAATCCTGCTCCAAAAGATGGGGCAGGAGGAGGAGGGGGTGCAGGGGGAAAAGGCACACTAAATGGCCTAACGGCTGAGGCCACTCACTGGAATGTAAGTGCAAAGATAATTACTGAATAATGCATTTCAATCCTTCTTTTCCCCACTCTTCTATTATCCCTATATGCGCCTGTACCCCTTAAAATCAAATAAATATATAATCAAGTTTTCCCACGCTGCTGCGCAGCTGCTGCGGGCACCACTAAAGCACCCCTCAACCCCCTCTCGCTGCTTGATTAGCTTGATTCAATATTGATATAGTAAAATAATCAATCAATTGTGAACAAATCAGTAACTTAAAACAAAGCTAATTGAAGAACCAAATGTTTTAACAAAAATTCAAATCGACGGAGGGAGCCGATGCTACCCTCCTCATTCGGAGCTCAAAGCTGTGTGGTCCAGCCTACGAACTCCAAGGTCGGTAGCGGACCAAACAGCCAACTCCTCTCGCAAGTGATGCCAGCAAGAAAGAGGAAGCAAAGAAGGGCAAAGGGCCCTTATATAATCTACTGTTCCCCCCTCTTCCAAAGCTGCTCACACAAGACTGCAATAAGGCCTCACATCCTCCAGGGAAGCTGGCAAACGTAAGCCTTGCTGCCAAAAACTTGGCTCTGCAACGGCTTCTTTATTGGCTCCTTTCTAAGGAGGAAGGCAGTGTAAAAATAACTCAAATACATGAATAAATGATTCCCACCCATTTTATTCATATTTAACTGGATGCAAGTCCAGTGAAAGCTAGTGAGCCTCCTAATCGCAAATGAATGGAATATAAGGGAAGAAATTCCATATATTCAGATAAATGTTGTTCTGCTTAGAACCCCTTGATTCACAAAATAGTTGGAGATAGATTCTTTTGCTTTTCCATACAAATAATATTGTAAAATAATTGTCAAGCTACAAGAAAAAACTACATTGTGAAAACTAATTAGTATGTGGCAATGAGCTAGACTCTCTGCTATGTTTTCATTTCATTCCAAAATGTATATTAAAAAGCCAAAACCATTTAACAGAAATAGCCTTACCAAACTCTTGGAGAATAATGAATAATAATGCTACATTTTGAGACCTGCCACAACAAGCTTAATAAATCATTGAATCAGTGGCAAAAATTGTAATCCAAAACAGGTAAAGGATAAGGAAGTTAATTATGATTGGAGGGAACAGATCAGTCTCAGAGGTGGAACCAAATGGCAGAATACATCCTGGCATGATAAGGGACTAGTTGATTCAAAATTATAATCATATTAGATTTATTTCTTGGAATATTGCAGGATGGTTCCTTAAATTGATGGTTAACAGCTTTATAGGATATATTAAACAATTCCACATAGTATACTTAAAAAAAAACATTGAAAAAAGAAATTCTCATGCGAGGGCTTTTCTTCTTATTTTCACCCTGCCATTAGAGTTAAGAGTAAAGGAAGAAGCAAAGGTGGAATGGTATTTTGTATATGAAAAAGTTTAAATGTGAAAGTAGAAGATATTTCTGTATTAGCCTAACACTTTCAGGTAGTACATTACCTAAACTTGCTGGGTTTGGCTTAATTTGTGTTAATGCCCATATTCAAACTAACAACTTAATGGATTATGATGGTAATATTTGGGCTTTATTAGATTCTCAGTTAGAGAAAATTACAGAAGAATACCCTCAAACATCAGTGATTATATTTGTATTTTCAGTGCTAGAATTGGAGACAATAGTACTATCATAGCAAAAGAATGATTCTGTTGAGTGAAGATCTGGAGGAGTTCACTCCCAGAAAATCAAAGAATAACTGCATTAATGAATCGGGTTTAAAGTTGATTAATATTATTTATAAATATCAAGTGGTCATTTGTAATAGCTCAGTACAGGGTAATCCAGGAGTTTACTTTTTCCTATTGTAGAGGAGGCAGTGTGATTGATTATATCCTGTTGTCATCCTCAGGAGTCCCATTGTTTGAGAATTTTTCAGTGGGGCAAAGACCTAGAAGTAACCACCAACCTTTGTTTACTGAAATAGTTGATAACGGAACATCAGTTATGTTAAAAGACAGATTTTTACCCTCACATGCCCTTAAAGACCAGTGCAGGTGCAGATGAAATTCAAAGATGCAAAGTAATATAGAAAAATTATTATTTAGCCCTACATTAATTGTCCAGAGAAAGGAGTTTCTGGAGGAAGAAGTGGAACTACTGGATAGTTATGATGCTCTTATTCAGAGCCTAAAGCCAATATGAAGTAAACCTAATTGTAATGGAATAAAATGAAAACCCAGTACTGAATGTGTTAGAACTCACAAAAACAAAACAAAAACCCAAAACCCAAAACAAAAACAGAAATTTATCCTCCTTTTGTCTGTAGACAAGAGAAAAGAATGTGTTATGCTTAGACTTATTAAAACATATTATTGCACTAGCTGGGGTGAGACTTTCAAAACTTTCAAATCAAAATAACAAAAAACAAAAATTTAAATGCTCCTTTAAAAATTGTTTCTCTGAAAAAACAAATTATTGTACCCATAGGAAAATCTAAGAGAAATGCTTGTGTTGCTCCATTTATCTCCTGGCTGTAATATTCTATTTGCCTATAAAAACTGTAAGTGAAATAGGATTCAAACAGTGTGTCTGATTCCTCACTGTACAGTACAGGCCACACACATATGCTGGATTTTAAAAAAATAGAATTTTAATATACATTACTACAAGGATAAGTAAGGTCATATAGCAGGAGATCTTAACAAGAAAAGGAATCAAGAAGGGTGGGAGTTTTTAAAACAGGAAATTCTAAGTGATAACTACAAACAATTCCAACATGAATAAAGGTGGGAGACAGAAAAAAAAGACCAGTGTGGCTTCATAAAAAAGCTCAGAGAGGACTTGAAAACACAAAAAGACACATACAGGAAGTGGAAGGAAAGGCTAAAGGAAGAGTACAGGGAAGTAGCAAGGAATTGCAGGGATGGCATTGGGATGGCAGAAGCATTCAGCTGAGGCTAGCTAAAGACATTAAAAGCAAAAAAGAGAGCAATCTTTAGATATGTGAGTAGCAGAAGACAAAGAAAAGAAACAGTGGCTCAGCTACTCAAGGAGATGGATAAATGATAGCAGATGACAAAGAAAAGGCAGAGATGATAAATTCCTACTTTCACTCAGTCTTTTCCCAAAGGATGGACTATAACACACCAAACAAATCTGAAGTGGAGGGGACAGAACTGCAGCTGGAGACTGACAAACAAATAGACAAAGAATCCCTTATTATTTTGAATGAGTTCAAATCTCCAGGGCTGGATGAACTGTATCCAAGAGTACTGAAGGAACTGGTTGAAGAACTTTCAGAACCATTATTTTCTTGAAATCATGGGAAATGGGAGAGGTGCCACGTGACTGGAGGAGGACTAATCTTGCTGCTGTCTTCAAAAATAGCAAAAAGGAGGAACCTGGGAACTACAGTCAGCGTGACATGAATCCCAGGTAAAATTCTGGAACAGATTATAATGTGTCCATATTCAAACACCTAGAAAACAAAGCAGCAATAACTAGAAACCAACAAAGATTTGTCAAGAACAAATCCTGCCAGAGTACATATCTAATTTGTTGATTGGGTAATTTCCCTGCTAGAGAGAGGGAGTGCTGTAGACATCATATAGCTTGAATTCAGGAAAGCTTTTGACAAAAGTGCCGCATGATATCCTGATTAACAAGCTAACTATGTGTGGGCCAGATAGAATAACTCTTAGGTGGATACGCAATTGGTTACAGAATTGTTGTCATAGGTTAATGATTAATGGCACCTTCTCAAACTGGGAGGAGGTAACAAGTGAAGTGCCCTAAGGTTCAGTCTTGGCCTGAATGCTTTCAATACTTTTATTAATGTATTGGATCAAGGAATATATGGAATGATAATTAAATTTGGGGAATTACACAATATTGGATGGATTAACATCTTGGAATACAGAAACAGAATTCAAAATGATCTAGATAGGCTTGAGCACTGGACTGAAAACAACAGAATGAAATTCAACAGGTATAAGTGCAAAGTACTGCACCTTGGAAAAAGGAACCCAAACACACAGTTACAAGATGGGGATACCTGCCTCAGCAATACTATGAGCAAGAAGGATATTAGAGTCATTGTAGATCACAAACTGAATATGAGCCAACAGTGTGAAGTGGCTACAGCAAAGGCAAATGCTATTTTAGGCTGCATTAATAGAAGTACAGTCTCCAAATCTTGTGGGGCACTAGTTGCCCTCTGTTTGGCACTGGTTAGCCTCATCTTGAGTTCTATGTCCAGTTCTGCATACCACATTTTAAGAAGGATGCCAACAAATTGGAACAATTTCAGAGGAGGGCAACAGGGGCTGGAGGACAAGCCTTATGAGTAAAGACTGAAACAATTGGGCATGTGAAAAGAAGACTGAGGGGAGATATGATAGCACTTTTTAAAAAAATTGAAAGGCTGTCATTCAGAGGAGGGACAGGATCTGTTCTCAATCCTCCCAGAGTGCAGGATATACAACAATGGGCTCAAGATATAGGAAGCCAGATTTCAGTTGAACATCAGGAAGCGCTTCCTGTTAGAGCCATATGGAAATGGAACCAATTCCCTCAAGAGGTGGTGAGTTCTCTAACACTGGAGGCATTCAAGAGAAATTTAGCCTACCACCTAGCAGATATCGTTTGATTTGTATTCCTGCACTGAGTAGGTGATTGGACTTGATGGCCCTTCCAATTTCATGTTTCTATGATATGCTGTGGTCTGGAAACGAGGGAATTTATGATGTGGACTACTGCATGGTTATCACAACATAATGTGACCACTGAATTAGCCCATTTCTCTGACCAAAGCCACAGAGTCCCCAAAAATAATGTAACAGAGTCAATTCTGTCCTCAGATTAATTTTTGTTCTCCTAAAGGAGACCCTGTCAAAGTTCTTGGGGAACCATTTCCAGACTTGCAAATCCTGCTGCATACCTGCAGTCATCCTTGTCCAATGGTGCAACTTGTTGAGGTTATGCATGCCCTTACAAAGTCAGCAAAGGAAAGCTGTATCTGTATCCACCACCTTGCATACAAAGTTTAGGTGGCCCACCATCACCAGCCACTCATCTTTAAGGATGACCTTCCTACATATGACCAAACCCCAGATCCTATCTTTAAGCTAGTGAACCTATTGGCTAGCAATCTATAAGACTGCTGCCAAGTGTCCAGCTTGATGTCAAAAAAGTCAGGACAGAACAGGGACCCTTCATTTTTTATCTTCTCCAGAGGGACACACAGTTCCTATGATATCTCCTGGAAGGCATGCAGGAGGAGGTGAGAATGGTCAGATCTTTGCTTGTCCACAAAAAGAAAATTGTCTAAATGGTGCTTGATAGCCCCCAGCCTGCATCTGAACATCCATTCCAAAAAAATGAACTGAAACACTGGAATACAACACAGGAAATGGAGCACCCCATAGGGAGTGTCCTGTCCATTTAAAAGACTCCTTTCAAATGTGAAACCAGAAAGTGAAAGTCATTGGGGTGTACCTAGAGAAGGTGAAAGGCAGATTTAATGTAGTATTTTGCCATTTCCACACCAATCTCACAAGGGCATACCATGTGCTCTGCTGTGTCAAAAGAGGTGTACCTACTGCTTCACAACTCTGGGGAGATTCTATCATTGGCTGAATCTCCTCAGGTGATTAATCAATCAAAACTTTTCCAGGGCCTTTTTAAGAACCTTGCTCATTGGGGCACTCTTAAGTGAAACACCAGGTGGGGGTCACAAAAAGTCCCAACACACAGTCCTCATGTACCTCTTTTTCTGTTTTACCCCATACTATGATATACATTCCAATAATGTCCGTAAATTGTTGGCTCTAGACTCTACCCGGTTCCCAATGATTGGAATCCAAAATACAAAATGAAAACTGTCCAACAAATAATCTACAGCCTCCCTGTCAGGATAGCGCTGCAGCCACACAGCCAGAACTGGTAACTTAGTTGAATCAGAACTCTTTTATAGAAGGTGCTGGCCCTCACAACAGCTTCTTACCACTGCCTGACTCTTTATTTTCCTCCTCTTGTGGGCTAATTCCTAAACCATGTGGTGCTGGAGTGCAAGTGTCCACAAATGGATTACTCAGGTTTGTACCTTCAGGGTTTCCTAGCATGCAAAAATGAAACCACCCAAAACCCCAGAGAAGAATCCACCACCCTCAACAATGGGAGTTGTTCAGAGAAAGGGGAAGTGGAACCCTCACCAAGGCCCATCCTAATTTGAAGAAGGAGAGAGAAACCGCAATTCAGGATCCACAGCCAGAAATAATATTTACATGACCAAGCAATCCCCTGGTGAGCAAGAGGAAGGAGGGCAAAGGCTCACCCTCTAATACTAACATTCTTCCTCAAAGGAATCCACCTAGTCACAACTGCAAGAGATAGCGGAAGTGCCAAGTTATGGAGAAGGGAGGTGTTGGGTGGAGTACCACTGAAACTACGCCTGTTGACCCCAATAGTCAGGATGGGGGGGCAGCAGCCAAATAGTGACAGAACTGAACAACAATTAATGGATTAATCAATGTTTATCAGCTGGAGTAAAGTATTTTTGGAACTGGAATTGTAAGAACAAAAAAAAAGATGCAAAAAAAAAAAAAAACACAAACCAACACAGAAAAAAGACCATAGTATGAAATACAAATGGAGGGTAAAGGTAGATAGGAGAAAATGTATCAACAAAGGAACATCTTATGCAACAACCCAAAAAGTATGAGTTGACAAAACAGTAGACATCACTGAGGGAAAAATTTTATTAGCAAAAACACAGTAAGACAATGGCTCCCTATTTTGCACCAATTACAAAGTAAACCAGTAAAACATCTAATGACAGATGCAAATGTAGTAATCAGGACAATCCCAACCAAAATGCTAAAGGAAATAAACCAGCTCATGTAAACACAGCTACCATAATAACAATGGAACTTACCTACAAGCTGCAAACAAACAAACAAACAAACAAACAAACAAACAAACAAACAAACAAACAAACAAACAAACAAAAACAGAAAACTCCTGCAGTCCAAAATGGAAAATTTGGCTGAAAAAATGCTAATTATGTGCATACATTGCAATGTAAAATACTTGCAAGATTTTAAACTTAAAAATGAAAAAGTAACAGACTATGCAAAAATATATGACCTAGAAAGGAAAACCATTGTTGAAATTATGGAAGAATTAAAGCAACGAGTAACAGCAACGGCAAAGAAAATTGAAAGATATGATGGACACTTGAAACAATATAGGGAAAACATGGGATTTTGAACTAACCAATGATGATTCTATAAATCCCTAGGAGAAAATTCAAAGAAGAAATTAGGCCCGTATAAAAATAATGCTCTAGAAATCCAGAAAAAAAAATGGGAAACCCCAAACAGACATTTTTAAAAGCCTAGTAGATTAAAGTAACTCAAGGAAAACATGTAGATGATATTATCATAATAATTTAAATGATTGAGAGGAAAGTAACGGCTGTGAAATGGTGGGATGCACCTGGTCCAGATGAGCTACATGGATTTGGGTTAAAGCATTTAACATGTCTCCATCAATGATTAGCAGTGCAATTTAAGCACCTCAAAATTCTACAATTAGAGATCAGATGACAACAGGCCACATAATTCAATTCTCAGCACCGAACTCAACCATCTGAATTGGGTCCTACAGGCAAATGGCTATTCCAAGAATGAAATCAAAAGAGCCATCAAACCTTTCAAACCGTTTCGGGCGGGGCTTTGTTGCGGTGCTGCCAGCAACTCCAGAGAGGAGCTCTCTCTGGAAAAAGCTGGAACCCTCCGGTCCGGGATCCCCCTTTTGAAATGGGGATCAAAGGAGAGTCTAGAAGAAGTCTCTCTGAAGCAGATGGTGAGCAGCAGAAGGAGAAGAAAGGGAGGCAGACCCGGACTTTTTTCTTCTGAAGAAATCACCGTGCACGGACTGGAGCGGGCGCCATTTTTTGGCACTGAGCCGCGAGGAACCCTTTACCGGGGGAGAGGAGAGCAATCAATATAAACTAAAAATATATAACAAGTAAGTAAGCCGAAGCCTCTGATTTATGAAACAGCCTCATTAAGCTGAAATAAGAATGAAAATATTTGGCTGAAAGAATAAATGCAGCGGCAGGTTTATCTTATCAGTCTGACTCAAAAGCGAAACTAAGCTTCTCCAAGTGAACTATTAAAACACCAGGCTGATTCTAAAGCCGAGAGTCTGAGATGGAAAAATAAATCTTATGTTTCTGGAGAAGAATCCCAGACAGCAACACCGTCTGACTGGATTTAAGAGACTTCGGTGGATGCAGTGTGGCTGGGATACGTTACTCTTTGCCTTCTCTGGACTTTGTGAACTATAAATAACAGAATCTGGTGGTTTTCGGGAGAAGGAGCTGACGTGGCCGACTGGACTAAGGAGCATTAAGGGGTTAATGAAGATCACAAGATGAGCTCCAAGGACAATCTACTGGACAGTTTGAGACTCTGTGACTGTTGTTTTGTTTGTGACCGCGTGTGAGTCTAATAATAGAAGCTTGCTGAACTCAGGAGAAGAAGAAATAACTGCGTCACGGTTCTAATTGATATTGTATTTGCTGGGCTAAAAGTTGATTTTTACACTACAATATTTGGACAAAGATTGGAGGGAGATCTAAGGGGAGGTTTATGATGAGGGGTGTGAATTGTTGATAAAATTGTGGAAACTGTGGAAGGATTTCTAGGGGGTGATTATTGTGGTATTTATACAAACCCCAAAGCCTGAGATGGACCCCAAAAATTCAAAAGAACAAATGGAGACTTGGTCTGTTCAATTCCAAAGTTCTGGAATAGTGGTGCAAGAAATAGAAAAGGAATGGCAGATTAATATACAAAGGCTAATATTATCAGGGTTCCAGCAAGTGAATGCAGGTCTTAGTAAAATAGAAGAGTTGATGAAAGGGACGAAAGAGGGGACAGTAGATGCCAAACAAAACTTAAATGAAGTTGTACAGACTTTAGAATCGTATGTATTAGACATGACACCAGGTAATATGAATGCAGTAGAGAGTTATCCAGTGACCCATGCAGCTTCCAAAATTAAAAAGCATTATGACAAAAATCTTAAGGAGGCAGAGATACTGAAACCAGATAATTTTATGGTGAAAATATGGGAAGTGAAAAAAATGGATATTCTGTCAGATGGGCTGAAAGACTGTTCAATTCAAAAAGAAACTGAACGATGGGATGTATTGTATAAATGGCAGCAGCTACCAGACAATGTTGGAATAACATAGAATAAAATTAAAATTAAATGATAAGATAAAAGCAGGAGGGTAATCAAACTGTGAAAAAGCAAAAAGTTGATATGTATTAGTAATATGAATTGATTGGATGATGTTATACTTTATGCTCTCCTATCCCCCAAAACCATTTTTCCTTTCCTATCCCCTCTTTCTTTTTGTACCCTCTATCCCTGTTCCTAAATAAAAATAAAAAAAACAAAAAAACAACAACAATGGGACTTCTTTCCAAGGATGTGTTCTGAGAAATAAAATCTCAAACTGCTTGAAAAAAAAAAAAAAAAAAAAAGAGCCATCAAACCAAGAAAACAACATCAAACTGAAGAGGAAAAACAGCCACCCAGAAATAAAATATTTCTGCCATACATCAAAGGGGTCATGGACCGCAAGAGGAAACTTTTGAAAAAACACAACCTACAAACAGTATTCATGCCCACCACAAAAATACAACAAATGTTACAGTCAGCAAAGGACAAAAGGGATCCCCTCACCACTGCAGGAGTATACCGGATACCTTGCAGTTGTGGACAGGTATATAATGGGACCACAAAATGCAGCATTCACACCAGAATCAAAGAACATGAGAGACACTGCAGACTAAAACAATCAGAAAAATCAGCAGTAGCTGAAAATGCCCTAAAACAAGCTGGACATGAAATTCTATTTCAGAATACTTAAGTACTGGACAACACCAGCCATCATTATGTTAGACTGCACAGGGAAACCATTAAAATCCATAAACATCAGCATAGCTTCAACAAAAAAGAGGAAAGTCTGAAACTGAACAAGGCCTGGCTTCCAGCATTGGAAAATACAGCTTACAGAAGGTGAACAAACCACAAGGCCCAGGGATCATTGCACAAAAAAGACCTGCTAAAGACACCCATCAATCACAGTGACAGATACTCTCTCCCACTTACACATACATCCACAACAAAATCACGCTGATCACCCTATCTCCTGAAAAGGACAAAAGCTGTTCCCACAGCTATAAATACTCAACTATCCAACAAACAGCAACAGGACATGGACTGAGTTCCTACTCCAGTCCTCTGAAGATGGCAGCCACAGAGACTGGCGAAACATTAGGAAGAACAACCTTCAGAACACGGCCAAAGAGCCCCCCAAACCCACAACAACCAATACATAAATACCTAAAGTTTTGGTTAAAACTTGTGTTTATTATATACTATCCGTCAATGATTTTATAATTTTGATTGAGTGTGTTTGGTATTTTTGAATAATAATATAAAAACTCTACTACATCGGAGACAGAAGATTTCTGAAGAAATTGGTAACTGCTCCTGCTTCCAAAGGAAGGAGAAATGGCCACAAAACTAAGGGGTTTGTGAACACCATTTGCACTGTTAAATGGAGTTTGTTTGGATTTTTTTATGGAATTAGTGAGGATGTTCACATTTGCAAGAACAATGTTTCCACAGATTGCATATATTGATCAAGACCACAGAATCTGCTTCTGAGGCATGTGAAATGTTCAATGAGTGGTTTGTCATTGCTTACCTGAAGCAAGGTTCCATGGAAATAGAACCCGGGTCTCCTAAGTATCTATACTACACATTCTCGGAAAAACTGGGGCCATATAAATTACTGCCAAGAGACATTAATTACTTTTGAATTCTATTAAATAAACAAAATTTAGACATTTTACCTGAAAAAAAGAATAAATTATCTTCAAGCCAATCTATCCTCTCAAGTGTAGCAAAGAAAATGTAGTTCATGTACCCTCCATTCATATCTACTCCCATCCTTGTGGTAATAACCACTGTGGTCATATAATTTTAAGTGCTGGGAATGTAAAGCATTTAGCAATAGAATAATGCCATATTATGAAGGCAATAGTGTTACAAAGCTCCTTTTATGTAAAAAATGTTTTCTTTAAAAGATAATCATTTGCTTTAAGTTAAAATGACTGATCCACATTACTCTTGATGGAAGAACACAGAGGTTAACAGTGAGAACCGCCTGTACACATGGCCTTCATTAACACTATATAATTATACCAAAATTTCTTCTGCTTGACTTACTCAACAAGATTTTTTCTAGATGAATGGTCTTTTTCCCCTGCTTTGAATGCCTGAGTGAATCTCAGAGTCATTTGGCACTTGGCATCTTACATTATGACATGTTATCAGCCAAATCATGCAAAGAAAAATTAATTATTTCAAAAAAAAGTATGTGATATAAATATTTGAGAATGTTACAGTTACTATGTTGGCTTCTTGGAAGAAAAGAGAATATACAAAACAGATGGATGTCCAGTGAAGAAGAACATCATTCTTCAGAAAATGACAACCAGGTTACCAAGAAGCGAGCACAGCCATCAACTACTAGTCATCCCCTGCTGCAGTATTATTCTGAGAAAATTTAAACTAGTTCAGGAAACAATCTCATTGTCCTCCTCTCAATAAATTAACTTTAAACTTTTGGGTTTTTCGCTGCTACCGCTATTGTCCTGAGGCAGTTTCTTGACATAGTTTCTATCAAGGGCAGACAGAAGACAAATTGTGTATTGAGATGAAAATACTGGTATTGTAAATTCTGTGACATGCTGAGAACTCGCAGCACAAATTTAAAGCTCAGCTTCACAAACCCTATGGACCAACATTTTCAAAGTGAATCTTTGTGGATGTGGATACAAACCTGATCCCAGTGGTGGGTTCTTGACTAGCAATGGGTTCAGCATGGGGAAGGTATTGCTCTCACTTATTCTCACTGTGCTGTATAGCAGGTTCCATATCAGGGATGCAAATCTGTGCTTATTTCGTTTCTGTGAGTGACAATGGAACATTTCAGAAGTTTTTACATACTAAACAAGATTATGAGATCTTTTGTACATTTTTGTTTAATAAATACTCCTTGTACTTTGAACAAGCACCTTACTTAATGTCAAACACCTAATGCAAAACAACTCATGAATACAGAAGCACAATGTCCCATATTCATAAACTGAAAGTGTTTTTGAAGAATTTAATTATCATAATGCCATCCAACTCCTCCAAGATATCCAAAAGAACAGCCATGGCCAGCTGCTTAGGATTATAGAAAAGCCTGATAGTAGAACCAATGGTTTGACACACATGTATTTAACATATCTATTTTCTTACTCCAGAGGTCATGGTTTATACCCCTTTTCTGGTTTTTTAAGCCCGATAAGGTCCCTGGTTCTATTGTCAGTCAAAAGTCAAGAAAGGAAGGAAGGAAGGAAGGAAGGAAGGAAGGAAGGAAGGAAGGAAGGAAGGAAGGAAGGAAGGAAGGAAGGAAGGAAGGAAGGAAGGAAGGAAGAAAGAAAGAAAGAAAGAAAGAAAGAAAGAAAGAAAAGGATAAACTTCCCTCTTCCCTCTCACTTTCTTGCCACAAATGACAAACAACAGTATTTGTGTCATGGATATGGGGGTCCATTGCAGGATGGAGTCAAGAGTCCTGTGTGAGAATATGCTAAATGGAGGCATAGATTTTTGAAAGCACTTCTGAATGTCAGCCCTCCTATGTCAGCTTTCCAGAGTATTATCTTGATTAAAACCTCAATTCCCTAAATGTTGATTGACCGGTGGAATTGTTCCCATGCATTAATGAAAGCTAAAGAATAAGCTTTCATGATGCAAATAAATCTCCCAACAAAGCTGAGTAACAGCTTTAGGGGAAACAGAGGTGCCTTTTCACTCCAGGAGATGAAATGCTTGAAAACAAGGAATGGGGAGGCTGAACTATTGCCATGGCTACGAGTTCAATTATTAGCATCTAGACTGCAGGTTCACACTAAAAACCAATTATTAATGATTTAATAATGAACACTTAAAAACAGCTCTTTATAAATTGCTTTCCAACTAACTGTGATTTCAAAATAGTAGACATTCAAAAATAGTAACAACTAAAGGATACAAATTATATGAGAATTAAAGTTGGATCACACTTTGACTCCTAAAAGTAACAATAAGCTTTACAGGCTCAATGCATGCTACTCTCCAAAAAAGATTGTAATAGAAATGTACACTGGTTTAGCATTCCATGACAGTTCCTAGGTTGTAACACAAAGGTTGTATCACCTGACAATACGTTTTACCCCTGAAAAAAGAAACAGTTGGGAGAGTGAAATCATCTGAATTGAGTAATTGCAAGTCTGGGAGATGATTTGTTCTAAGTGATGTTTGGCTCCTACACAGCCTTATGTACATAGGACTCTATTTGCCACTGATCAAGCCTCATTTTGTGTACTGTGTCGAGTTCTGGACACCGCACTTTAAGAAGGATGCCAACAAACTGGAACAAGTTTAGAGGAGGGCAACAAGGATGATGAAGAAACTGGAAACCAAACCCAATGAGGAAAGAATGGGAATGTTTAGCTTTGAGATAAGAAGACTGAGAGGAGATATGATCACACTATTCAAAGACTTGAAATATAGTCATACAGAGAAGCAACAGGATCTGTTCTCAATCATAATTGAACACATAATAATGGGTTTAAGTTACAGGACACCAAATTATGGTTGAATATGGGGGGGGGGGGAGAGAAATCCTGTCTGTTAAAGCAGAACAATGATGGAACCAATTACCTCAGGAGGCAATGAGTGCTTCCAGCACTGGAGGTATTTAAAAGAAAATTAGACAACTCTCTGTCAGATAGACTTTGATTTGGATTCCTGCACTGAGCATAGGGTTGAACACAATGGCTTTATATGCCCCTTCCAACTGCACAATTCTGTGATTCTATAATTCTACGATTCATTACTTGCTAGAGTGGTCTGAGTGTTATATAGGGCAATGGAGAGGAAGAGGAAAAAGGACATTACCATCGTTGTGTGTACCACTGTTGCTTTCACTATTATTGGCCAGCTAAATAAAGCAAAGTAGCAGAGATTTCTGAGAAGCAAGAATGGAATTTGAATACATTTATTCCCAGTCTTATTCCAGTACTCTAACCACTATACCAAACTGGTTTTAAATTGAGTAGAGGTGGGGATGAGACAGGTAATAGTGAGGAGAATTGTTTTGTGTGTTTCAGATTGTTACAGAAAATGATCTGAATTCTTTCCAACGTCATAGAGAAACAGCTTGGATAATTTATTTTGCCAAGTCAAGCAAAAGACTTACTCTCCTTTACAATACATAAGCCTTATTGGTAATTGCACACTTTCATAACTGTCCAATATACATGATTTTGGAGAAATGAATAGCAACACATACCATATATCAAAAAAAGTTTTTTATATATATAATTAAAAGATCATGAGGAGTTCTAGGGGACTGGATATTTCTTAATAGGGACATTAAAGGGTGTGAAAGGTCTCAGTCTCAGTCTCACAGCTGAATTTTGAAACTTTTGATTTTTTAAAAAAATATAAATTTGTGCAGGTTTCTAATAATTATTTTAGGAAACATTTTTGTACAAAATTGGCTTTATGCTATCTTTTAATTGTGCGACAATTAATTTTAACTGTTCACTTTTTTAAACTGCTAATCTTTTAATCAATATATGTAGAATCTGTCGCCACAGTTGGCTCTGGCAAGATGAGCAGGCCTTCCCCCCCACACACATTTTATTCATATGTAGACATGCAAACTTTAAAACATTAAAAATCTAATAAATAATTAACAAAAAACATTGCCCTTCCAACCCCGGAATAAAGATGTGAGACTAATAATATGGGTTGAAACACGGGCCACAGTTTATTGATTGTAATTCAAATTTGCCATCCTTTGGCAAAGGGGGGCCTGCTGTAGTGCAGAAACAGGTAAATTGCAGAGGTATCCAAATGCCCCTAAATCAACAGATGGGTGAGTCCCCAGCCCCAGGTTCTCACGGTCTTAAAGACAGCAGGAACCCAGCCGGCTGCTAATAAATGCCTCCAGACCTCAAGCCATCTTTACTTGATGACTGTTGGTGTGGTGCATCTTTTCCCCCAAGCACTATAACTGCATGATCCACAGCGCTGGGAGGTCTAATGCACTCTTAGCTTACCTGATCTTACAGTGGGACTCACCAGAAAATATCTGTTTTTTCCCGCCACATCATAGGGACTAGCACAGTTAAATCCCATGCCCACCATCAAGCCGCTTGAGCTCAACAAGCAGGCCCCCCTTGATGTCTTCCAAAAAGACATCCAAACCCAAATCGAACAGATGGACTCCATCATTCCAAAAAAACCTCTGTCCTATCAAATCAGATTCTCTGGTGACCAATCACTGATCCAAGGCCACTGCAGATTGCTCTGCAGACTTCATGGTTAACACCTCTACAAGCCATGTTAATGTTGAGGGGAAAAATGGTGTCTCTCCACACCAATTGAAGTATGATTGTGGACCACATGATACACATGGCTGGGTGCTTGGCCTTCAACCAGGTTATGTATGACATTCAGGATCAGCACCTTTCCAAGATGCCGGGCCAAATCGTTGCCTCCAGGATGTACCACCAACACATCTAGTGGAAATGGCCAAAGGCTACTGCCCTGCAATGCTGGCTCCGCAGCATGCTGAGCAGCTATATTCCATGCAACGTGTGTTCTGGCTCCGAGACCCAGGTCGCCCCCCTCATGGGGATGCAGCCGCATAACGCTCTGCCCAGTATATATAGCTGTGGCCGATAATCATAATGTGCCTCTGTCTCACCAACCCTATAGGACCTGTGAAGACATAACAAGACTAGGCCCCTGCCTATACATTAGGTAGTGTTCTTATATATCTGGGGTAACTGGATGATGACCACCAGCCTAAACACTTGATTTCTTCTGAGCTATATAACCCAGGGCTGCTGCAGTGGAGGCTGCACCAATTCTGAATGAATGTGTGCCAAGCCACATGCCTTGGACATCCACTCTGTCTAACACTAAGACAGTTGATTTCCAGAACTGACATTTCGTCAAAGGTGACTTATCAGTATGTTGAAAGAAATAACCGGGATCCTGTCCTCTAACCTTTAAATATGGCTGTGATGCTTTGACAGGGCAGATGCTGCCTATGCTACACTGCCCTAAGGTGATTTATATACCATTGCCTAGCTGATCAGCCTTGGATTGCCAAATGAGAATTTGCTCCTTCCCTTTTTCAGTCTTAACATCCTGCCGTTGCAGGGCTAGCCTAGACTTATCATTTTTGCCAGATGCAACCACCTTGCTAATCCTAATGGCCCAATGAACATCATTAACAATGCTGCTTCAAATATGATCCTTCCGTATTCGTCCCTGCATAAGAGCGCCCACTATTGCAAATGTGCTCTACTAACAGAGGTGATATTTATTTATTTATTTATTTATTTAATTTATATCCCGCCTATCTAGTCTTGTTAGGACCACTCTAGGCGGCTAACAACATAACAATAATACAATTATATATATATAAAATGATTTCACATAACAAAAAATACAAACAGACTGGGAGAGCTGTAGAAGAAGGGAAAAGGTGTCAGGAGTTATCTGTTGGGAAGGCCTGCCTAAACATCCATGTTTTTAATTGTTTCTTAAAAATATGATATGAGCCCTGGTGTCTTTGCTCTATCCCTTTCTATTTAAATGTACAATAAATTGTTGTAAATGTTTGAAGGGTACCAAGCTGGCTCCAGGTCGACCATTTTCCTAAATTCCTGGAACTCTATACTCACGGCCGAAGAACCCTTCCTTGTCCTCAGCTCCAGGACCAAACCTATTGCTCTTGATGCATCGTCACGCCAATTTGCCAGACCTCCAGGGCAAAATGTCTGGGAACTCCTTGGCTCTGTGGTTAGCTCCCTGACAGCACGATCTGTTGGTGTGACAATGCATCTGCTATCCAATTTTCTAGACCTGGTATATGTCGGGCATGCACTAGTATGTTAAACTGCAGTGCCCAAATGTAAACGCCCTGATCAATGTCATAACCCATTCTGAATGTGACGTAAGGATTGCTTGATTGTCACACCAAAATCAGACTACTGAATTTAACCACTCTTCAGCCCGTATCCCAAGTGCAGCCACTATTGGGAAAATTCTAGGAATGTCAAATCTCTGGTAATGCCATTCTGATGCCACTCATTGGGCTAAGTGCCAACACACCACCTTCCTCTGAAGTAAATTCCAAATCCAAGGATCCTGCTGCATCTGAATGAATCTGGAATTCTGCTTTCAGCCCAATTTCACCTCTCCATAAGGAGATCCCCTTTAATTCTGCTAAAAACTGACTCCATACTAATAGATCTTCTTTCATTCCACGTGTGACCCTGGTCCTATGCAGTGGTCAATGTAGACACCTCACAACATTGCACAGTCACCGCAGAAATGCTCGCCTAGGTGCTACCACTCTACAGGCAAAGTTCAGGTGCCCTGAAATCTGCTAGTTTCTTGTCAGGCAGCCATGGTGTTTGCTGCATCGTATCCAGCTCTATAAGTGAGGGATGTGGTTGGTCCCTCAGTTTTCTCTTGGGTTAGGAGTAGCCCCAGCTCTTCTCATAATACCTGAAAGCTATTCAGGATGAATCTACACCTTCCTGAGTTCCTTTCCCTAATTGGGCTGAGTCCCTTTTCCAGGAGTACCCATGCCACTGTTGGATTTTTAACCACCTCCTGTGCTCTTGTTTGGCACTGGGCGCCAGCTCAACACATACTGAATTTGGGTGCTGACCTTTACAGGTGGTAGGTTCATGCCTGAGCGGCATGGTCTCTTTGTACAAGTGCCCTCAGAGTTGTACTCCCAACAGACCAGGCAGGGGTGAACTGCCTGCAATACTTCAAGATGGGGATTCTGACCAAGAGTGACCTTCCTATTCAAATGACCACTGTCAGATCTGTCTCCATAATTTGTAATTAATTACATAATGTTTGTAACTAGGGCTGTTTGTAAATCGAGGGTTGACTGTACTTAGAATGATTTACATATTATGTTGTTAGAATTCAGATAGGATTATAGTTATCTAATCGTAACTAGGATTGGCTAAAATAACCCTTTGATCTTATGCTATACCTCTAAACGAAAGGGCAGAATAAGAGGTTACCCCGCCTGCTGCCAGCTACCGCTTCCTGCCAGGAATGTATGCACGTCACTGGAACAGAATGGAGCTTCAACCTTTAGGCAGAAGTTTCCCACATCTCTGAATTTCCTTCTGTGTTGTAAGATAATTTTTTTCATCAAATTACTTGTTTTTTGTAATAATAACTCCTAGACATTTCATTCCTAGAAACATTCCTGGTTTTAAAACTTTGTATTAAAAACTTTGTATCATAAAACTAAAAGAAGATCCCTGAAGAAAAACAAACTGCATGTGCACATGTGCAAGCGTGCACACACACACAGCAAAGGCAACATGTTGTAAAAAGCTATGTTTTCTTTCTTCTTGCCTGGGGCAAAGACTGGGTATGGTTTCCTATGGACTTTCCTATTTTTTTTGTTTCAGAACTATCCTTCTATTTGGAGAGGTTTTCCTACATGCTTTGAAAAACAGTTGCAAAGTTGTCTTTCTTTTATAAATGCAGACATAATCTGGGCAAATGTTCAACGTTACAAATGCAAACAAATGTTGAACCTTTTCAAAAAGTTGTAAAAGACCTCTGAAAATTTCTTCATAATTTCTGCTCAAGGAGGCACTTTCTGTTCCATTTTGAATCTTCAGAATGTATGACAACTCTCATTTCTAAGCCAAATATATTGAACTAGTCAGTTATGATTACTGCCCTTCATGTGAAACTGACAATTTTCATTCACTTCTAAATACAATTAATTCCCTTCAAGAATTATTTTGACAGTGTGTAAAGAGTTATCTTAGAGTGAAATGGAAGAAAGATTCCAAACCTGTACCAAGTGACTCAGGTATAAATCAGAAGCAAAACTGCTCTCAACATTAGTAGTGGTAAAAAAAGAAAAAGAAAAGCAGATTGTTAATATAGATATAAATTTAGAATTAAGAATGGTATTATTAAGTTTGCAAAGAAAATAAATGCCTGGTGGAAAATAAAGAAGTAAAGATGTTAAAGACTTATTATTTTGCATAGAAAGTTATTTTGGTTATGTGCTTACATTGTGATAATTATTTACTTACTTTGTTCTTTTTTAAAGGCAATAAAGTTTTTTTAAAAATAATTTTTTTGAAGGTGGAGGAATTTTGGACAAGTTCTCATGAGTGAGATCCAGGATTCTTGTGCTCACCTATGAGGTTACTGAAGTGTTTATGTGTATGTCTTGTCTCTCACTGCACAATTATCTCTTTGCCAATCAGAATCCTCCCAAGTTTCCTGCCCTTCATTTAAATCCCAGGACCCCAAGGGAAGATGCTATAGGGCAACTCCTTCCATAGCATTTTCCCCCTAAGTCAGGAAGGTCTAGGACACAGAGAAGCTAGAAAATAATGAACAGATGTGCAATACAAGGTGGGGGCGCAACAGCAAATGTAACACTCTTGGCTATTTTGCAATGATATGATGAATAAAAAATAAAACTGAAAGTCATTCTGAAGTGCAATACAAATGAGTCAGAAAATGAGAAATACAACTGCTGGGAAAATGAGGCACAAATAATGGCACAACATTAATTTCATCTTTCTCCTGATGCTCAACACAATACTGAACTCCCTCAAAACTCCTTACAGAGGCTTAAAGGAAAATAAGTTTATTATATGCATCTGCAGTAGAGACGCAATCTATCTACAGTGACCTGACAAAAATGTAGCATTTGGAAGCCTTCACAAAGATGCTGCACTCTGAAGGAAGACAACTTGTGCCGAGCCAAAATGTTTCAGAATACATTTCTCTTAGAAAAGCTGAATTTATCTTTTTTCTTATTTCCTTCACCTATCTTGAAATTTTTGTACTTGTTCAGTCATTAAGTCATGTCCAACTCTTCGTGACCCCATTGACCAGAGCACGCCAGGCCCTCCTGTCTTCCACTCACTGCCGGAGCTTAGTCAAATTCATGTTGGTAGCTTCGATGACACTGTCCAACTATCTCATCCTCGGTCATCCCCTTCTCCTCTTGCCTTCACACTTTCCCAACATCGGGGTCTTTTCCAGGGAGTCTTCTCTTCTCATCAGATGGCCAAAGTATTGGAGCCTCAGCTTCAGGATCTGTCCTTCCAGTGAGCATTCAGGGTTGATTTCCTTTAGAATTGATAGGTTTGTTCTCCTTGCAGTCCAGGGGAATCTTAAGAGTCTCCTCCAGTACCAAAATTTATTTATTTATTTATTTATTTATTTATTTATTTATTTATTTATTTATTTATTTATTTATTTATTTATTTATTTATTTATTTATTTATTTATTTATTTATAGGGATGTCTCTTTCAAAAGGGCCCCCTGGCTAGATCTTAACTGCCGGGTAGGCTCATATGGAAGGAGGCAGTCCTTCAGGTATCCATGGCCCAAGCCGTTTAAATTCAATATTCAAAGCATCGATTCTTCTGTGGTCAGCCTTCTTTGCAGTCCAGCTCTCACTTCCATACATCGCTACTGGAAAAACCATAGCTTTGACTATGTGGACCTGTGTCGGCAAGGTGATATCTCTGGTTTTTAAGATGTAGTCTAGGTTTGTCATCACTTTCCTCCCAAGAAGCAGGTGTCTTTTAATTTTGTGGCTGCTGTCACCATCTGCAGTGATCATGGAGCCCAAGAAAGTACAATCTCTCACCACCTTCCCTCATCTTTCCCTTCTATTTCCCAGGAGGTGATGGCTTTAGTTTTTTTATGGTTTTTTTTCATGTTGAGCTTCAGACCGTTTTTTGCACTCACCTGTTTCACACTCATTAAGAGGTACTTTAATTCCTCCTCACTTTCTGCCATCAGAGTTGTATCATCTGCATATTGGAGTTTGTTAATATTTATATTGTCAGTCTTGATTCCAGCTTGGGATTCATCAAGCAATATACAGCCTTGTCATACTCCTTTCCCAATTTTGAACCAATCAGTTGTTCCATATCCAGTTCTTACTGTTGGTTCCTGTCCCATGTATAGATTTCTCAGGAGGTAGATAAGGTAGTCAGGCACTCCCATTTATTTAAAGACTTACCATAGTTTATTGTGATTGATACAGTCAAAGGCTTTTGCGTAGTCCATGAAGCAGAAGGAGATGTTTTTCTGGAACTTTCTGGCTTTCTCCATAGTCTAGTGCATGTTAGCAATTTGGTCTCTAGTTCCTCTGCCCCTTCAAAATCCAGCTTGTACTCCTGGGAGTTCTCGGTCCACCTACTGCTGAAACCTGCCTTGGAGGATTTTGAGCATAACCGTGCTAGCATGTGAAATGAGTGCAATTGTACAGTAGTTGGAGCATTCTTTGGCACTGCCCTTCTTTGGGGTAGCGATGTAGACTGATCTTTTCCAATACTCTGGCCACTGCTGAGTGACTGCCATTTTTATTGCCTTTTGAGAGGCATGGAGCTTAAAAGGCAGGGAAAAAAGCAAAAAGGAAGGGAAGAAAGCCTATCATTCCTTTTTGCTAAGCCCAGCATGCCGTTGCCTTTTGAGATGGCATGGAGGTTAGCAAAAAGGAAGGGAGCATCGCCACTGTTTCCTTTTTTTTCCTAAGCCCCATGCCTTTGCAGCAGGCAGCAGTAAAGAGCTGCCTTTCGTGTATAAAATGACCCTCAATTTTTTTCTCAAATTATTTAAGGAAAAAGCGTCATTTTATACACAAAAAACTATGGTAATTTTTCTTCAACTTTTGGGCAGCTGTTGCAAGTCTAGCTACTCTCTCTGTTATGACTTTATTATTAACTGATAATAGATAATTTTATTTTGGTCAGTTTTATTTGGCATATCTTTTAGCAAATTTGATACAAACTTTTTCTAGGTTCAGAATACAAGGAGCAATGCAGTAAGTAATATACATCCTCTACTACTCAGGCTCCACATACACAAAACACTGTGATCTTGTTGTCTGGGTATACCACACTTCTATATATTGTGACAACATAGTTTGAAATATTAGTGCCAAAAATGCTTTCCTAAGGAGAGAGGCTGACAGTTCATGTAAATAATTCATAGATCTTTGAGATAATTTCAAAAAGCACAAATAAGGGGAACATAACTGAACTCAAATCTTTCTGCGTATAGAAACCCTTTAACTGTTCTTGTATAAATTTGCAGGTCTATTCTAAAGTTCTTGTTTATAGATATTATGAAATTAAATCAAAGGATAGCATTTGTTGTGCACAGTTAGCCATCCACTTGTTTTTGCTATCAGTTTTCATTTGTTCTAGAAAACCTTTGTGTGGTTTTTTTTAACCTTGAATTCTCCATTTAAGACATTTGAAGTAATACATGAACCAAGCAACATAGATATAAAACTGTATTGGCATTATTCCAATATCAGATATGATATTAGGTGCTAGAGTAGACAGTGGAAAACCAAGCAAAGACACAAAAGAGCCAGCTAATGAATAGTTAGTACCACACGCTTTCGTATAAATACATTTTGTTTTGCTTACTAGAAGATGTGTGTGATGTCAGCATTGTTTTTCTTTCTGCTTATAAGTGATAGTAGAAAATGTCTTGCTAATCAGAGAAGATGATCACTGGGTTAACGAACAACCACTGCTTTCCAGTGGGGGTAGCTGCTTCTTAGCAAGTTAAGTAGAGATTAAAAAATATAAAAACAGCCAGTTCATGCTACTATCGGAAGAAACAAAATATTATCAGAAAGACAAAATAACAATGTATATATTATAAAGAGAAATGGGGAACCGGAATACCAACAATGATTACATTTAATTATTTTATTTACTACTTATTTACATAGGTTTAAACTATAACTGACCAAAATTAGGTGAGAACAGTATATATTGTTTCATGTGTGTCTAAATATGCTTAGAAGTAAATAATGTTTTTTGTTTTATATATACTTTTAAAAAGAACTTTTAAGAAATTATTTTTCTATGCTTTTACAAGAAGGTTTTTAAAGCTTTTAAAGACTTTAAAAATCATTATGCTTTTTAATTTCTTAATAAAGGTTTTTAGAGATGCATTCTCTGCCATCACAGGCTATAAACTGTTATATTTTAAAGAATGTAATTTAAAACATCCTTTATGCTACACATTTGTTTGTAATTTTTTCTTATATTTTGAACTATTTGCTCACAATTTCTGTTGCAGTACTTGTTCCTTTTTACAAATTGCAAGGGAGTTTTCCTTATGACTGTACGACATTTGAAAATCCTAACAACTTTAAAATAACTTTTTTATTGTGAAGCATAGAAGCTATGTAGACAAATAAAACTTGTGAAGAAATACAAAAAGGTTGGAGTTGCTGATATTATTGTGAAAATGAAAGAAGTTACACTTAAAGTACCCCAATGGTTTTTTAAAAAATACTTGTCCATGGCTGTCTGAATTCATTCTGATATCAACCCTTTACTGAGATATTGACAGTTATGATGAATCTAGAAAATGTTTGTCAGATACAAACAGTGTAAGATTTTGTGATTTGCCCTTCGTCTTTGAGTTGATTTGTAAGGGAGATTATACAGAGCACCTTCAAGTGAAATCTGATGTAATGGAGAGCCACATATGAGGAGAATCAGATAATCAGATAAAATAAAATAAAGATAAGATAGGAGATCCAGAAGATTGATATGTTGAGTTTCTGGATTAAAAATATTTTTCTAAGTCTGATCAATTCAGAAACAAAATAGATTTCACCTTCCAGGTGAACTCCCACAGAAAAGAGGAAAATGTGCACATTGAAAAGGAGATGGTTTGTTTAGGTAAATGAGGCAAATAAAGATGATGATGATGATGATGATGATCATCATCATCATCTAAAACTCCAGGCACAGTCAAAATCATAAAGACATTGACTGGTATTACATAACAGATACAGGTTTTAACCAAAAACCTAAGTATCAGTTAAATATTGGCATAGTCCGTATCCTGCTCCTAATATTGTTGTTTTTTATAGCTCTGATTGTGTGATTTCTGACATCTGCAACTGCTTATAGTACTGTGTGAAATTTCTTGATATCGTTCCCAAAGCCTCAATGACTATGGGGACCACAGAAGTGTGTTTCTTCCAAAGGCGAGATGTTTTGATTGTCAGGTCTCTTTATTTTGTTAGTTTTTCCAATTCTTTATTTTCAACTCTAGAATCCCATGGAATTGTAATGTCACTGATCCAGACATTTCTTTGTTCTATTACTACTATGTCTGGTGTGTTATGTTGAAGGTGTCTATCAGTTTGGATCCAGAAATCCCACAAGATCTTGACTTCCTCCTTTTCTGACACCTTCTCTATCTGATGTCCCCATTGGTTTTTGGAGGCTGGCAAATTACATTTTTTGCATAATGACCAGTGCACTAACTTTATCATGCCTAACTTTGTAATCTGTTTGTAAAATCATTGGATATTTGCAGATGAGGTATGACACAGTTTCATCTTTTTCTTGGCAGATTCGACATTTGCTGTTAGCACTAATTCCTTGGATCTTGGTTTGCATCACATTGGTTTGGACTGCTTGTTCTTGTGCAGCAAAAAAATCAATCCTTCAGTTTCTTTCTTAATTGTCCCCAGGTTTAGCCATGCTCATGTTGAATTATGATTATGCTTTCCATCAATATTTCTCAGGTGTTGCCCATGTAGTGGTTTCTTTTTCCAGCTGTTTAATTTATTTTCAAATCGTTGTTTCTTATATTGAGCCTTTGTTTCTGTTGTTTTCAAAATATTCTCAGTTTTATAGAGCTAATGTTATGTAGAGTGTGAGACTAGGAGACAGGTAGGTGATTTGGGTTCCATTTAGCCATAGAAACTGATTATGGGGTGGCAAAGATGAATTACTTCTTTAACATCTCATATGCCTAAAAAACATATTAGAGTCAACCCTATTAGGGCTGTCATAGGTCAGAAGCAATTTGGTGGCACATGAAACCAAAGCATAAAAAGGTAGTAAGAATCTGAAAAGTGGAAGGCTTTTGTCTCCACATGTTTGAGCCAAACACAAAGAAAAAGCTGGTTTTTGCTCACATAAAAAGTCTACACTGATAGAACAGCCTGCCTCTCAGCATGTGATTATAGTTGGAGGTGGGGCTAGGACACTATCCTAATTGTCTGTGAAGAAAACTCATTTTCTGAATGATTGCATAGGGCTAGTAAGATGCTTAAATCAGTTTGTCCAGCATATATTGCATAACTACCTAGGAACCCTTTTCAGTAAGTGCCCTTGTGCCACAGTATCAAAGATTAAAATTTTGACTAGATTTACAGGTACAGGCACCTTTGACTTTTAAATTAGTTGTGACAACTCTTCATGCTTCCAATTTGACACTGTGGCACGGAAATGGAGCACAGTTAGTTCCAAGTGCCCCAAGGCAGTGAGCAGACAGCTTCATTGAAAAATGTTTCATCTTTTATCCTGATATATCTCAAAGGTCATTGTGAAGATTAAACATTTTACAGATACACTGAGCAGCTGGAATCCACACTCACGGAAAGGGATTGGAAAAATGTTTCAAAAACTCAAAACATTTCATTTTCATCTTCATCCTTGCTGCCGCCACCATCTCACATTTCTTAGAAATGTTTTTATATATCAACATATGTCAGTGTCTGTAGCTATGTACAAATATACATATAGCCATAAACACACAGCCTCTCTTGTTTTAGATTCATCTTGTTGCTTGAATGGATGATTAGAATCCAGCAATTTACAATGCAATGCTATAATCCAGCTGAATTGACTGCAGCCTTTGTGTTTGTCCTGTCTGCTAAATGGATTTCAGCACAGTTAAGATTTTAGATGGGTTCTAAAGCTGTGTTCTGTTGGTGCTGGGGAACTTCTGTTCAACACATTGGCCATGAGCCTGTGGAATGTCTCAGGGTTCCATGATTCTCTACACCAATTCACATGTACATGAAATACCTGAAAGAGGCTGTCCAGAATGTTATGGACTGGTACCACCATTTTCTGATGACACCCAATTCCATTTGCTTTTTAAGATCTTCCAGGAGGCCTTTGGAAGATCTTAAAAAGGTCTCTCAGGCCCCAGAATGTTTACACCACTATTATTTATCTGAATTTAAGTCAAAAGTGATTTAATCATCCATCGTATGCTATGTTATCACTGGCACATATAAATAAATCAGTTTTCAGTAATATAATCTTTACACACACATTTTGTTTCATGCTTTTGTGTTTTGTTTTTATGTATTAACATAAAATAACATCTGAGTAAACGTGTCAAGCGATAAACCCAGCAACAAGGAATTGCATAGTTCAATTTGGACGTGTTAAACTTTGTCAAGTCAAAAACAATTTATAGCAATCATAATATGGCTTTCAAGGTAAATGAAATATTTAAGCAGTGGTTTCCACCAATTCCACCCCTCCCCCCATGGATTTTCATGGCTGAGTAGGGATTCAAACCCATCTCTCCTGAATGCTGATTCATCACTCTGTCCAATACACTTCACTGGGTATTCTGTAATTTCATTATAGGTAACTAAATGACCAGCAACAAACAAAGTTTGTGAAGTATTCACATATTACTATTTAAAATTTACAGATAGGATGCCTGAAGTTCTTCTTGAAGATTATATTGTTTCATTTCGGCATGTTAAAATGTGCATTTTACATCTAAAGTGGGAAATATATTGAGAGGAGATAACATTTTAGCATACTGATATGATAATTAGGCTGCAAGCCACTATGTCTTCAGGATATATGATAAATATTTACAAGATAAATTTAGTCTGTTGACCAAGATAAAGAAAAGTACTGAGCTCCTATATGTTACAATAGTCTAATTGTCCAGTTAAGAGAAATATGAACATACAGATGGAAATAGATATAAAACAGAGAGTCACTCCCCCTCCAAAAGAGGAAGATAACTCCAAAGCATTTTTCTCCTGTTGATCTAAATGCAAAAGAAGAATGAAGAAAGCTATGAAACTCTGTAGAAAAGCCACTCTCTTTTACATAAGTACGGTTGTTAGTTCTCTGACTGCTTAAAGTCGCCCTTTGTATTTAACATACCTTTTGTCCGAAGTACATCAATGGGTGAAGCTTCTAATGTGCGATAAATTATTCTAAGATTTGATTGTGAAGAATGATTATCTACTGCTAAACTGACTCCTCTGTGCTGGACTGTGTGTGCTTGGAGGAGATGATCATATCTCTACCCCACACATCACTGCTCAGTCAAATAAGCAGGGTTTAATCTCTCTCCATATTTCCCACTACAAAGGAAACATCCTCAGTGGTGGATGGAAATCAGAGATGGAGAGTCAGGAGATATTTTCTCACCAGCATTGCCAGATCTTAGAATCCCAGCTGAAGGCTCAGGGAAAAGTCAGGCAAGGAAATAACTCTCATGGTAAGCAGCCCTGGAGGAGGCAGAAATTTCATTTTTGAGAGTAAGATAAAGCCTGACCATATATATTCACCCATTCCCAGCCGACACAGGGTATCAATGGCTCAGCACGGAGGTGCTTGCATACATGCTGTGCTTGCTTCTTTTCCAATTCTTGCCAGCCACTCTCTATGACACCACAAGGACCTGCCCTCGTCTCTGGTTTTAGCTCTGAAAGCTTAGAGAAAGTTCTTCAGATGCTTCAACCCTGCTGGCTCTGTTGGGAGTTCAGTTCCCATGGCGTTTGCACTTGTAAGGCCTGCAGATTCAGGCGCATGTGCTCTAAATGTGGAGGGGCTCACACCAATAGCAGTTGTGTGAGGGGAAAACTAGAGGGACCTTCAGAGAGTTTGAAGGGGACAAGAAGCTGGCTGGTGGCCACCCCTGCCCTGCTACAAAAGAACCTCAGCCCAATTAAAGTTGAGGTCCTTGCAGCTTGGCTGCACAGTTGCCCCAATGAGAGTTCACCCATTTTTTGTTCAAGCGGTTTTGTTATGGTTTTAGGATCCCAATGATAGATGAATGGGTTGCTTTTTGAGCTGATAAACTGATATATGTTTAGGGTATGGAGGATATTGTTCAGAAAAATATTGCCAAGAAAGTTAAGGAGAGTCAAGTGGTGGGCCCCTTTTCTACCCCTCCAGCTCCTTCTTTGTGAGTGTCATCTATGGGAGTGATCCTCAAGAATACTCTGGGGAAATTTAAACTCATTCATCATTTGTCCTACTCCCAGGGGGTATCAGTTAATGACAGCATACCCTGAGAGCTGTGCACAGTTCACTACACCTCTTTTGATGCCACAGTTCATATAGTTCATGTGTGGGGCATAGGGACTGAATTGGCAAAATGTGATGTCAAGTTTGCATTTTGCCTCTTGCCCATGCGCCCTGCTGATTTCAAATTACAGTGGTGCCTCGCACAACGAGTGCCTCACACAACAATGAATTCACACAACGATGCCTTTTTCTGTTAAATTTGCTGCCTCACACAGCGATGTTTCCTATGAGGGATTTTCACACAACGATCTCCCTTTTCGCTCCTGTAAAAGTGTCTTACAATGTTTGGATGCTGTTTTAAATGATTGCAATGGTTAGTCCACCTCCTGAAACCTATGCAAACTGATTTTGGTGTTGTTCTGACACTTCGTTAATTTATGATGATTTTTTGTTTTTTCCATTGGAAACCATTGGATGGTCTGTCTAATGGTTTCCTATGGAGAAAAAACAAAAAATCATCATAAATTAACGAAGTGTCAGAACAACACCAAAATCAGTTTGCGTAGGTTTCAGGAGGTGGACTAACCATTGCAATCATTTAAAACAGCGTCCAAACATTGTAAGACACTTTTACAGGAGCAAAAAAGGACTTCGCAAAGGCATTGAAATGTATTGAGTCGGCTTCAATACATTCCAATATAGGAAACATTGTTTCACTCAACGATGTTTCCTATGGGGATTTTCACTGAACGATGGCAATCCGTTCCAATTGGAACGGATTAACCGGTTTTCAATGCATTCCTATGTGAAATGGTGTTTCACAGAACGATGTTTCACACAACGTTGATTTTTTTGGAACCAATTAACATCGTTGTGTGAGGCACCACTGTATTAGTCTTTTACTTTGAAGGCAGTTTATTAAATGAATCTGGCCCTGTCCATGGGTTGTTCTATTTCTTGCACCAGTTTTGAGCATTTCAGTTCCTTCTTGGAATGGGAGCTCAGGTGAAGAGCACGGTTTACAAGCACCACCCATTATTTAAATGATTATCTTTTTTTCAGGTGAGAGGGGTTCTTGGCTCTGCCAGCATCTGTTGGATGCTTTTCAAGCCCTCATGGAAGAGCGAGGTGTTCTGCTTGCCAGGGGGGGAAATGAAAAGCCTACCTCAGTGCTGACTTCTTTGGGCATAGAGCTGGACACTTGGCAACAATCATGTAGACTTCCCATGGAAAAGCTTGTGCTGTTGTAGAAAGGGATTAGGGACCTGCAGGACCAGAAGGAGTTTATGCTTAGGAAGTTGCATCTTCTGGTTGGACCTCTTAACTTCACCTGTAGAGTGGTGGCCCAAGGATGGGCCTTTTTGAGGAGGCTTTGCAGTGCCATGGGTGGTCTTTGGTGACTGCTACATAGGACAAGAGTTATAGTGGGAATGTGACAAGACTTACAGTCATGGCTTCAGCTTGTAGAGAAATTTAATGGCATTTCCTTTTGGTGGAGCAGAATTTGTTTAAAGATGATGTTAGAAGGGTGGGATAAGAAGAGGTTCAGGGCCCTGATGATAGGACACCCCTGACATTTTAATTAAGATTAGTGAGGCATGAACAGGTATCTATACTGAGAGATCTGAGAGGCTTTATTTCATGCAACTACACTTCTAGCCTTTTTCAGGGCTATGCAAGTTGGTGAGCTTGTAGCTAGTTTGAAGTGTGACTCATCTAGAACAGCTTTACAGAGGCAGGATGTGCAGGTAACCATAACTAACTTAATACTTTTCATTCATCAGACAACCAAGGGAGCCAGTATTGTTCTTGGACCATGTTCCATTGCTGACATCTGTCCATTGAAAGTGGTAGCAGTTTATTTAACCTTGAGTGAGCAGTAGCAGGGTAAATTCCTTATCCATAATAATGGGTTCCCATTGACTAAGTTTCAATTTTGGAAACATGCTTCAGCGACACTAAAACAAGTAGACCTTCATGGTCTGTGTTCTGAGATGCATTTGTTTAGAATAGGGGCTGTTTCCACAGCTGAGGTTATAGCAGAGATGACATTGAGAGGATAGAGAGATGGTTGTCTGAGAAGTACTGGTCATATGTATGGACTCTCCCACAAATTTGAGCCTTTCTTTCCTTTCCTCAGATGCTGTAATATTGAGGAGGCAGCTGAGGATCCTATTATGTGGGCACAGCTATATCTATCGGATGGCCAAATATGTAGCCAGTTCTTTATGGGGGAGTAATTTGGGCCTTGGGGCCAGGGCCTTATTAGAAAGGAGAGACCAAAGGGGAATGTTATGGTGCATGGTGTCTGGGGGGTGGGATTATGCCACTTGATATTTTGCTGAACCACCTGGGGGATAATGACTTGGCAAGGCAGACTGCCAAGGCACTGATTATGAGAATTTTGAGGGACCTAAGGGCTTGGAAGGACAGGTACCTGAGATCAAGGTTAATGTGGTTTACAATTATCCCCCACCACATTTGAAGGGCACTGTGCAATCCTGCAAAGATTAACAGCATACGTCAGTGTGCTAAACAGAAATAGTCGTGCAGTTATGGCCTGATTGGGATCAGCTGTGGGATATCCAGATATTTCCCTGAGTCAGGAGGGCTTGGTTTACAAAGATGGAGTGTGTTTGACCGACTAAGGTTTGGATTGTTTTGGGTTATGTGCAGAGGAGCCTGTATGCCAAAATTCTTGGCTTGGTGGAGTGCATGCAGTATAGCCAGGGCTAGCCCCATTACAGTGGTGGGTAGTCCAGAAGAGGCAAGTATTGGTGAGCTTCCATGGGGCAAATTAGTATTACAGATCAAGAGAGTACAGTGCTGGCAGAGAATGTGCTGAGGGACTTCCCAGGCTGCTGGCTGCCTAAGATCAAGGGAGCTTGGTGGGCCAGGGGAAACCCTGGACCATTGCCAGCTGAGGCAGGCTATCTTAAGGACAGGCTGACTCTGAGGCTTGGGGCTTGCCCTGGGTTGGATTAAGAAATTGTCATTCATGACATCCAGATATGGATGGTTAATTCTGCACCACTGCAGGCCCCTTTACCTTAGTGCACAAGTTTTGATGTTCAACATTACTGTTGAAGTGTGGCTCTAGTTTTCACCCAACACCTCTTTATTTCAGGCTGGGTGAGCAATATGATGGAGAATAAAATTTGCTTCTAATTACCATGAATTCTCAGTCAGCCTGCATAATTTTGGGAACTACTTCTTTTGGTTTTTATGAATGGGGCTGTTACAATGATTTATCCATCCAACCTGATACACAGTCAAGAATTTAACAAAAAGAACTGGGTGATCTGTAAGAGGTCAAATGCAGGAGAAACTGCATTGGCCATCAAACAAATTTCAACATCCTTGTTGTGGTGGCACATTTATTAGGCCAATTAAAATGGTACAATGTACCTGAGCAACCTTGCAGTATAATATAGCTCTTCATCAAGCATGATCTTACCAACAGTGGGGAAGGAGGATTGATGTTAAAGCTGCATGGACTGCAAGCTATCAAGATATAACAGTGAAGAAGCTGCAGATGTTAAAGCAAGGCTCATTAGATATGAAATTTAATTCTAAATGGCACATAGTTTTCTAGGAAGAAGAAATGCCATAAAAAGTAATAATCTGTAGGCAATTTGGGACATGACATCTGTCAAACGTTGAGGGGCACATAAAAAAAAGTAGTCTGAATATTGTGTGAAAAGCTGAGTTAGAGAACTGAAAGTGTGCTGCCGGGCTGGATTGAAGGTATTTAGCTGAGACTGGCTAAGGGTGAAACCTTGCTATGCTGGGAGTTTCCATGAAGATGTCGACAGGGGTTGATGAGAACTGAACTCCCAATATCTGGGGAGCTGCCTTTTGCCCACTCTGCTATAAACAATACTAGTGACAAGCATGCATTGCAGTTTAGATGTAGCTGACTCAGCCTCTGGTGAGCACTTAATTAGCTCCAGAGGGCAGCAATTGCCAATCTTTAGGATGAAGCAGTTCTTTGCAGGCCCAATTCAAGACTAGTGGTTAGTTCTTGCTATGCATCTCAGACTTGTGTTCAACTTGTGTTCAACATATGTATTATTTATATTTGTAAATAAATGAGTGTCACAGAGGCAAATCTCACAGGCACTCCCATTTAGGGAGAACCAGAGCTTGTAATTCTATAACTGGGAGCTGTTACCTTTTTGCCAGGTGAGAACAACACATCAACAAATTCAGTATTAATACTGTGTTCGTTCCGAATTCAAAAACGTATCCCCTAACATGACTTCAAGAAATGCTTTACAAGTTGACTGGTTATATCAAATGCTACAGATTAATGAACAAAACAAGAATTTGAAAAGTTTCACTTTAACCTTATGTCTGATCTGAATTGCAACAGTAAACATTCTTGGACTTGTTCTGTGAAGTTAAATTTTGTACCCAGCCTTTCATCTTTTCAGTTATTCTAATTTCCCCCCTCTCAAACAAGTTTAAGTTCTAATTTAGCTGTCATTTTCATGCCTGGCAGAGTAGAAAATGAAAATATTCCCTTTGGGACATTTTACAGGGGTGGTGGTGGAAACAAAATTTGTTTACTAAGAATTATAGACCTTTTTCAAAGAAAATGTGCTTGTTTGTTTCTTACTCAAAGGCTAAAATCATCTCTTTGGACATCAACCTTGTTCATCAGCATAGCATATCACTGTCAATCTCTTGTTCAATTCCTATTCTTGTTTTTAATATATCAAAGTTCCACAACATTTTCAGATATTCTAAACATGTTAGACATTTTGGGAGTCAGCTAGTACTTGACAACTTTGAAGTCAGGATAAAAAGGTAAAGGTAAAGGTTCCCCTTGACAATTTTGTGCAGTCGTGTCTGACTCTAGGCAGTGGTGCTCATCTCTGTTTCCAACTCATAGAGCCAGTGTTTCTCGGCAGATCATCCTCCATGGTCACGTGGCCAGTGTAACTAGACACGGAATGTCGTTTACCTTCCCACCAAGGTATTTTTGCATTTTGTATGCTTTTGAACTGCTAGGTTGGTGGGAGCTGGGACAAGCGAGGGGGTCTCACTCCGTTCTTTGGATTTGATCTTATGACTGCAGGTCTTCTGACCTTGCAGCACAGAGGTTTCAGCAGTGTAACCCACAGCACTAATATATAAAGTCATTACTGAAGTTCTGAAAGAAGCTGTGAAGCACTCCAACTTCTTCCACAACTTCAGCTTATATTGGATTACTACTAAGGTGTATAGGGAAAATAAATTCTTTGGCCTATGATAAATGTTATATGTTGTCTACATTTACAAGAAAACAGACTTTTAAAAATGGATACTGCTTTAAGATGGCAAGAAGTATTTTACAGAAGTGCATGTATTTTTCCTCCCCCTTTCCTTCTTTTCTTTTTCGTTCTCTTTTTTTGTCTGCAGTTATATTGGCCCTTTTGGAGCAGCCTGGGCCAGTCAAAATAGGGCTGCTTGAGGTCAAGGGGAGGAGCAATATGCCATTTGATATGATCCTAGTATCCAAAAGGCATAGTGACTTCAAGTGACCTCATTTAGTCCTGCTTCCTCTACTGTGAATTTCCAGTATGGTGAAATGGCTTAATAAACAAGCCACTTCAGGAAACTGGCAAATCTGGAGAGGAGCAGGGGAAGTGAAATTATTATTATATTGCTTTTGCTAGATCATCACTGATGCACTGAATCACTTAGATTAATTTTTTTAAAATATTTTCTTTGCCCTGGAATAGTGTCAACTGTGAAACTTCCTGCAGCTACAGTTTTGATGCTGCTTCACACAAAGGAAAATATTATTCTTTTCTTTTAAAAATAATCTAAGTAATTAAGTGATGGTGAAGCAAAGGCAAAATTTCAATTCCCATGTCCCTCTGCAGAGGAGAAGGGAAAGTGCTCAATTTGCAAATATCCTGAAGTGACAATAAGTCACATCATAATGCTGGAAGTGGAAGGATGCTTACAGTGGAAAGAGTGTTGGCAGCTTTAAGAGATGCAAGGCTCAATTTTGGTTCATTCCCAATGATCACATGCACTAGAGTGCATCTATCTGCACCAATCCCCCCCCCCAAAAAAACCCCACAAAGACTCTGTTGACAGGCTCCACAGAGTTGGAGACCTGCTGAAGATAGTTTTAGTAGTACAACAGGCTTCAGGGGGAAAGCATAATTAGCCTAAGGTATTTGTTCTTGCAAAATATATTGCCAACCACTAGTTCAGGTTCATTATTTCAGTACTGTATCCTATTTCATAAATATAGTTAGCAGCAATCTTTCTCCCATTTATATTTATTATGATTTATGCAGTGCCTCTATGGAAATCTTTTTGTTTTCCATTTGTTATGTGCATGGGGAGGGAAAAGCTTTCAACTGTTCCACTTCAAGTAAACATTCAACACATTATTGTCATTACAACCAGTGCCACTGTGACTAACTGCGGTGCAAAGCTGAATACAAACAACAAATTTACCAGTTTGCATTTATTAAAATAACCCTATTGGTCTTTTCATCCTTTCATCCTAAAGCTTTCTTCCTGCCTGTCCCTAGTGTTTTTCATGGAAAGACAGTACTGACTAGATATCATCATAGTAACGTTTCAAACCTTCCTGAGAGACTATGCTGGGCTAAGTGGTAGCAAGACATATTTATGCTGTGATTTGGGTTTTAGAAAAGAGAAGACAACATTTGAATGCTACAGTGTAACAATGTAGGTGGAATTTGCTTTTTCCCTGTCAGGCAAAACTTTGCTTGCGAACTTGAAACTTGTGCTTTCCATTTAGAAATATGCAAAAATGTGTATACATTGATTAATCATGTTTCTTTTTAAAGAATTAGAACACTTTGCCAGGTGCAGATGTCTACGCATCCATAAGATACAACAATATCAAGAACAACTCTGAAAATAACTCTGGTTTTAAAATGGTATGTAATGTCTCCTTTACAAAAACAATGGACTGCATTCAGATTTAGGATAAAGGTAATCCAAGAGCATATCTACTCACATAATAGGAAGTTACCTTCTGCAATTCATAAATGAAGCCTACTGCATACCCTCAAAATTTGATCTTGGGATCCCTCACCCCATAGAACAGATGGGGGGCATTCTTAGGTATGCAACGAGGTGACAAAATCTGAGCCACTAGTGGTGTCCATTGTGTTGGTGGAAGATCATCATTCATTACAATCCTAGGTTGTGTCCTAAGAATGCATACTAGAGAACTGACAGTATTTTGTTGGTATCGTGACTGGAGTATACTTGTTGAATCAAAAAATCATAAATCATAGAATAATTGAGTTGAAAACACCCTATAAGGCCATTGAATCCAATCCCCAGCTCAATGCAGCAATATAAATACAGTAAAAGGAGTTCTGAAAGATGGGTGTCCAATTTTCTCTTGAATGCCTCTAGTGTTGGAGAGCTTACCATCTCCTAAGGAATTGGTTCCATTGTCATACTGCTCTAACAGTTAAAAGGTTTTGTTTAAATCTGGTTTCCTGTAGCTTGAGACCATTATTGAATATCTTTCCTTTTGGGATGATTGAGAACAGATCCTGCCCCTCGTCTGTATGACTACCTTCAAGTGTTTGAAAAGTGATATATTTCCCTCAGTCTTCTTTTCTCAAGGCTAAACATGTCCAGTTCTTTCAATCTTTCCTCATAGAGCTTGGTTTCTATTCCACTGATCGTTCTTGTTGTTCTCCTCTGGCTCTAGTTTGTTGGCCTCCTTCTTAAAGTATGGTGTCCAGAGCAACACACTACTCTAGATGATGTATAACCAGTGATGAATAGAGCAGGATTAGTACCTCATGGGATTTGGAGACTATACTTCTGTATCCTAAAATAACATTTGCCTTTTTGCAGCCACCTTATAGTTTAGCAGTTGAATCAACTGCAGAATTGTAAAGCAACACCTATGCAAATTCCATTGAGCCAAGAGATCTAATCTAGTTGGGGGTTACTGGCCAATAAATCTCATTGAATGCAGTTTGACTTACTTCTGAATAGACATGCATGGGTTTGAATCATGCATAGAGTAGAACCAATGGAATCTGAGTTTTTCACAATTAAGACATTAAGTGCAATCAACTACATCTGGATTGAAGCTATAAACAGCAATGTACTCTGTTGTGAAGAACTGCACAATTTGAATGCAAATCTCCACCAAGCTTGTGCCACTGGTGCACTTAATCTCTCCTCCAACTTGCTACATCATTAGAATTTCAAAGAAAAATTGAGACCATGGGGTCTTAAGCACCTGATACAATGGTTCACATTTGCCTTTGTAGGTCACAGATTTTTCAGGCCGGTTGAAATCCAAACAAGTACTTGTAAACTCCCCCTGCCCCCAAATGTGATGATTCCTGTATGATATTGTGATGTTTCTGAAATAGGACAAATATGTGGATCACCATTTAACAATGCTAGAGGCCTGTATAAATTAATGCAAGGGGTTTTTTTTATGCTAGAGAAAAGAGTTTGTAGCTTGCAAGAGTGTACAACCTGTGTCCTTCCAAGCTGAAGGTAGCCCATCAGCTGTGTATTGTGACCTTCCAGGAATTTGAAAGTCTCCTGCATTGCAAGTAGCCAAACCAAGCCTATCTATCCATAGTGGACCACGAGCAGTAGAGACCTGCACTACCAAGGAGGACACTGTGAAGATTTATGAGCATTCATTCAAACAATTATTGCTTAGTCGTTCAAAGTTATTCTGATCCGTGCCTTGCTTATTAAGTGTTTGAGGAATTAGTGTGAATGTCTTGGCCTTTTGAGCACAACTTCTTTGCAGCTGGCAGCTTCTGCTTCTTCCCATACTTCAATTAGCTGAAATACTTTTCTGTAACTTAAATCCATGTAAGGTTAATGATATGGATCTGCAGAGAGAAAACTTTGAGGCTACACTTGTTTCGAGATCTTTCAGGGCAGTTCCTTGTTGATTTTCATTTATTGTGCATGCTGGCCCTTTTGGTACACCTGAAAACATTCAAACTTTTTTAGTGTGTTTTTAATTTCATTTTTCCCCATTTGGGTTTCTGATGTTGAATCACATTAACGTCTACAGAAACCTCAAAATAACACCAAAAAAAGCAGAGTCATAGCCACAGAGAATAGTATACTCCAAAAGCAGTCAACACAAGTGGGACAAAAAAAAAATCCCAGTCAAAAGTCCCTAGAGGGAATGGGGATTGGGAAGACTCACTCTTCCCTACTATATTGGTGGCTTCAGTCCAGCAGTATAGGGCAATTCACCACTCAGTGCCCAGGCAAACATTTATAAAAAAATATTTTAAAAAAGGAAAGTAGAGGGAAATTCATAAAAATGGAGGAAAATATCAAAAACTAAGAAAGTAACTCAGAGTAACTCTCAGAGTAACTCAGAGAAGCTATGGGCTATGCCATACAGGGACACCCAAGACAGACAGATCATAGTGGAGAGTTCTGACTAAATGCAATCCACCTGGAGCAGGAATTGGCAAGCCAATCAGTATCTTTGCCAAGAACACCCCATGATCAGAAACAAAAGGCTAAAAGACATGATGCTGGAAGATGGGCCCCTCAGGTCGGAAGGCATCCTACATGTTACTGAGGAAGTGCGGAGGACAAGTACACTTAGCTCCAGCGCTAATGAAGTGGTTGGGCCAAAGCCGAAAGGATACTCATCTGAGGACATGCCTGGAAGTGAAAGGAAAGTCCGATGCTGCAAAGAAAAATACTGCATAGGAACCTGGAATTTAAGATCTATGAAATTTGGGAAGCTGGATGTGGTCAAACAGGAGATGACAAGAATAAATTTTGACATCCTGGGCGACAGTGAACTAAAATGGACAGAAATGGGCAAATTCAATTCAGATGATTATCATGTCTACTATTGTGGGCAAGAATCCCGTAGAAGGAATGGAGTAGCCCTCATAGTCAACAAAAGAGTGGGAAAAGCCGTAATGGGATATAATCTCAAAAATGATAGAATGATGTCAATACGTATCCAAGGCAGACCTTTCAACATCACAATAATCCAAGTTTATGCACCAACCTCCATTGCTGAGGAGACTGAAATTGAACAATTTTATGAAGATTTACAACACCTTCTAGAACTGACACCGAAGAAGGATGTTCTTCTCATTCTGGGGGACTGGAATGCTAAGGTAGGGAGTCAAGAGATAAAAGGAACAACAGGAAAGTTTGGCCTTGGAGTTCAAAACGAAGCAGGGCAAAGGCTAATAGAGTTTTGTCAAGAGAACAAGCTGGTCATCACAAACACCCTTTTCCAAGAACACAAGAGGCGACTCTACACATGGAAATCACCAGATGGGCAACATCAAAATCAGATTGACTATATTCTCTGCAGCCAAAGATGGAGAAGCTCTATACAGTCAGCAAAAACAAGACCTGGAGCTGATTGTGGCTCTGATCATCAGCTTCTCATAGCAAAATTCAAGCTTAAACTGAAGAGAGTAGGAAAAACCACTGGGCTAGTCAGGTATACATTAAACCAAATCCCTTATGAATACACAGTGGAAGTGAAGAACAGATTTAAGGAACTAAATTTGGTGGACAAAGTGCCTGAAGAATTTTGGATAGAGGCTGGTAACATTGTACAGGAGGCAGCAACAAAAACCATCCCAAAGAAAAGGAAATGCAAGAAAGCAAAGTGGCTGTCCAACGAGGCCTTAGAAATAGCAGAGAAGAGAAGGGAAATCAAATGTTAGGGAGATAGGGAAAGTTACAGAAAATTGAATGCAGACTTCCAAAGAATAGCAAGGAGAGACAAGAGGGCCTTCTTAAATGAACAGTGCAAAGAAATAGAGGAAAATAATAGAAAAGGAAAAAACCAGAGATCTGTTCAGGAAAATTAGAGATAATAAAGGAACATTTTGTGCAAAGATGGATATAATAAAGGACAAAAGTGGAAGGGACCTAACAGAAGCAGAAGATATCAAGAAGAGGTGTCAAGAATACACAGAGGAATTAAACCAGAAAGATTTGGATATCCCAGACAACCCAGATAGTGTGGTTGCTGACCTTGAGCCAGACATCCTGGAGAGTGAAGTCAAGTGAGGTTTAGAAAGCATGGCTTACAACAAGGCCAGTGAAGGTGATGGCATTCCAGTAGGACTATTTAAAATCTTAAAAGATGACATTGTTAAGGTGCTACACTCAATATGCCAGCAAGTTTGGAAAACTCAACAGTGGCCAGAGGATTGGAAAAGAGCAGTCTACATCCCAATCCCAAAGAAGGGCAGTGCCAAAGAATGCTCCCACTACCATACATTGCACTCATTTCACACGCTCAAAAGGTAGACTTCAGCAGTATGTGGAGCGAGAACTCCCAGAAGTACAAGCTGGATTCTGAAGGGGCAGAGGAACTAGATACCAAATTGCTAACATGTGCTGGATTATGGAGAAAGCCAGAGAGTTCCAGAAAAATATCTACTTCTGCTTCATTGACTATGCAAAAGCCTTTGACTGTGTGGACCACAGGAAACTATGGCAAGTCCTTAAAGAAATGGGAGTGCCTGACCACCTTATCTGTCTACCTATATGTGGGACAGGGTGCAACAGTTAGAACTGGATATGGAACCACTGATTGGTTCAAAATTGGGAAAGGAGTACGACAAGGCTGTATATTGTCCCCCTGCTTATTTAACTTATATGCAGAATACATCATGCCAAAAGCTGGACTGGAGGAATCCCAAACTGGAATTAAGATTGCTGGAAGAAATATCAACATGATGCTTTTCAATTGTGGTGCTGGAGGAGACTCTTGAGAGTCCCCTGGACTGCAAGGAGATCAAACCTATCCATTCTTTGCGGAATGTCCATGTCCCACCTGTTCATCATGTAGAGCTCTAGACCTGGAGCCTATGAGAGGACAGGAGGGCGGAGTCAGCAGGACAGTTAGAGGAAGTTGGAGACTGAGAGAGGAGAGAGGAGGTTTTGAAGGTTTATGAGAGAGATTGGAAAGTTGATGTAGTTGGTTGATGTGTTAAAGAATATTTAAAGGATAGAAGTATAATAAAAGAGATACAGTCATCAGATCTTATTCCAGTGATTGATATGAAGTAATACAAATAAAGAAACATGTTTAATATCCAAGTTTAATGAGTGCAACATAATGAAACAACTATGGACCTACTTCTGTGATTCAACAATCCAAAAATAAATAATCAGTTATATTTGACTACACATGTCTATGCAACATTATTGGTTGGTGGCAGTTGGTGAAAGGAGACAAACAAACTAGGGACACTGGGGTGCGCGACACTATGGTTTTTCCTTTAGTGATATATGGAAATGAGAGCTGGACCATAAAGAAAGCTGACTGCTGAAGAATTGATGCTTTCGAATTGTGGTGCTGGAGGAGGCTCTTGAGAGTCTGCTGGACTGCAAGGAGAACAAACCTATCCATTCTAAAGGAAAGCAACCCTGAGTGCTCACTGGAAGGACAGATCCTGAAGCTGAGGCTCCAATACTTTGGCCATCTCATGAGAAGAGAAGACTACTGGACTCCTATTTCAATTGTATTTTAATTGTTTTATCTTTTATTGTGTTTTAATTGTTGTGAGCCGCTCAGAGACCTTTGGGTATAGTGGGTGGCATATAAGTTAAGTTAAATAAATAAATAAATAAATAAATAAATAAATAAATAAATAAATAAATAAATAAATAAATAAATAAATAAATAAATAAATAAAATACCCTGATGTTAGGAAAGTGTGAATGAAAAAGGAGAAGGGGACGACAGAGGATGAGATGGTTGGACAGTGTCATCGAAGCGACCAACATGAATTTGGCCCAGCTCCGACAGGCAGTGGAAGAGAGAAGGGCCTGGCGTGCTCTGGTCCATGGGGTCACAAAGAGTCGGACACAACTTAACGACTAAACAACAACAACAAGAAGGTGAAAAAAACAGGGAGCAAAAAATGGAGTAATTCAGAAAGTAATCCAAACACAGCAGCAAGACAATCCAATGTTGATGATGATGATGATTATACAATACAGGTTAGACAGCAAGAAGTAAATCTAATCATTGCTGCTAGTAAAGTCATCTCAAGAGTACTGATTTTTTGTATTTCAAGATTTCCTCCTGCTGCTTCATGACTCCTATAGCTCCCTAATGATTAAAAGAGCCACAGTTAGAAGCAAAAGAAGGAGACAACTATCTTCGCCGTTGGAACTGCAACACTGCTTTCAGGTTCTTGATCAGAAGTCTGGAAGAGAGGAAGAAGACAAAAATAAAAAAGGAGACCATACAGATGTATATGAGAAGGATGGGAACTCAGCCAAGTAGAGGCACTGAACCCACACCCTACAAAAAGATGAGAGGAGTAGTTGTAATAGAAGACTCCCTACAGTGTGGGATGAAAACTAAAGTATGCCAGGAAGATCCATGAACCCACCAGGTATGCTGTCTCCCTGGAGCACAGATTAGGGATGTGACAGAAGGATTGCCATCACTCATAATACCCACAGATACGTATCACTTTCTTCTCATCTATGTGGGAAAATACAACACAGCCAAGAGCAGTTTCAAAGAAATCACATCAGACTTTGAAGCTCTGAGAAGGAAACTTAAGGACTTTGGGGCCCAGATATTTTTCTCATCTATCCTACCAGTATAGTGGTGCCTCGACTTGTGAAATTAATCTGTATTGGACAGGTGGCCATAACTCAAAAATTTCATATTTTGAAGCACCATTTCCCATAGGAATGCATTCAAAACTGATTAATCCATTCTGGCCAAAGAAAAAAAATCCCGGGCTTCCAAACCCCCTCTGCTGCCCTCTGCCTCCCATCCTCACTGCCCTCTGCCTCCCGAGGCAGCAGGGACAAAAGGCAGAGGGCAGCAGGGATGGGAGGCAGAGGGCAGCGGGTGCAGCTTTGGAAGCCCAGGAAGCTGAAAGCCGCCCTGACCTCCGCGCTGGGTGCCAGCTTCCCAGGCTTCTAACACTGCCCCAATTGCCACACCGAGTACCAGCTTCCCAGGCTTCCAAAGTACTGGCACACAGGGTGGTGTTGGATGCCTGGGAGGCTGAGCCTCCCTTTTCCTAACCGTTGGGGCAAAGAAGCAGCCTCTTTGACACCAATGGTTTGAATCCCACACCTTTTCCCCCTGACTTTTTCTGTTCATAACTGGAAGCTCCGGTCACAAGACAAAGCAAAACTTTCATAAGTCAAAATTTTCGTTAGTAGGGATGTTCATAAGTCGAGGCCCCACTGTACTTGGAAGAGAAATAGAAAGGGAAAGAAAAATACTCCAGGTGAATTGCTAGTGATGGAGGTGGTGTCAATGTGAGGGATTTGATTTTTGGGACCACAGGCTCAGCTTCCGGGAAGATACACAGCTACCAAGAGATGACTTGTACTTCACAAGGACTGGGAAGAATGTGTTGGGCCACAGCATGAAGAACTTCATCAGGAGGGCTTTAAATTGAATTGGAAGCAGGAGGGAGACACAAGCACAGAGGTAAAGATAGATGAAGCATTACACATAATAGGAGGAATGGACCAAACAGTTCTATTGGGAGTCAATAATAAAATTAACGTTAATAATCATGTTAATATAATTGTATAAAGAAAATCAGTCACCATTTCACACAATCTCCTGTGTCTATACATGAATGGCTGGGGTATGGGAAACAAACAAGAAGACCTGGACATCTTAACTCAGGAGGGTAAATGTGATTTCATAGAAATAACTGAAACTTGTTGGGATTATTCCCATGTCTGGGACTCAGCAATTGAAAGATATTGCTCAAAAAGGGCAGAAAGAATAGAAAGGGAGGTGGAGTTGCAGTATATATCAAAAATACACATCCATGTACAGAAAAACAAGAGGAGGAAATTGACCGTCCCATAGACAGACAGACAGACAGACAGACAGACAGACAGACAGACAGACAGAGAGAGAGACAGAGAGATAGAGAGATAGAGAGATAGAACCTTTATTGGCATAAGTAAAAATTGCACATAGTCACAGTGGTTTGCTGGGTAACTACATATATAGGCATCGAGAGGGCAGGAAAGTGTTAGACTTTGTTAAAGGGACAATGGTTTGTCTCCCAGCAATAGTAAGTCTGTGACTCTTTGTACAATGTCAGTCATCTCAGCCATCAGCATATAGTGACCTATATGACCTCCCTTCCAGCTTTCATAAAAATTGTGGCTATTAACCTTGATTGGCCAATCAAGTGAAGCAGGCAGTACAAAAATATATGAACAAGGCTTTCCAGCAACCCCTTTCACATGGGCAGTGCCTTTCAGAATAGGGAACTGCATTAAATCTGCCATATAATACAGCAACAGGCATGACATTGCATCTGGCCAAAGAAAAGGCCCTACGTTTTGGGGGGCATTTGAGCAAAGAAAAGTAGGCAGCAGGTTTACCCATTTTAGGATGAATGTGGAAAAACAATGGTGAACAGAATGTATTGGCATCACTACAGAGCTCTTGGAATTCAATATCCAAAATTATTTTAATAATTTGGAAAGCTAGCTCTTGACTTACAGCTCCAATATCTATACCAATTGATTTCATTTTTTTCAAGAGGACCATTGACTCAAAAGGTGAGACAGCATCCTGCACAAGTTGGTATAATAAGCTGTCCATGTTTGAATTGTAATAGATACTTAACCAAAATTTGAATGATCTCAACCAAGGTAGAGTCTGTATTAAAGATACTCCAGACTTCAGACAGAGTACCAAGTAGGGCACGCATCTAGGTAGTCCTAACACTTTGCGCAAGAAGGTGGATTGTAGCTGTTCAATCAATCAATCATAGCACTTGCCCAAATTGGGAAACCATAGAGGGCTTTTGGAATAATTTTGGACTTGAAAACTTGTAATGCTGCCAGAACAAAGTGATTTCTTGAATTATAGTAAAATGCAGAATAGATTGAGTAGTGATCCTAGCTGCGTTTATAGCCATTTTTTGATGGGGGACCCAAGAGTGTTTATAATGAAAAAGAACACTTAAGTATTTATAACGTTTAACTTGTTCTATGTGATTTCCATTTAGGTTCCATTGAAATTGTTTCCATGTTTTGATAAAAACCAGTATTTTTGATTTATTTTAATTTAATTTCATTTTATGCTCAGATTTTTGCAGGGGAATTCACTCATATAGACATTGAGAGTATCTGGGTCAATGTAGCTGGGGCAAAAACAAAATGAACATGGTAGTTGGAGTCTATTACCAACCAAATGATAATTATCCTTATCTGTTGGGAGGCAAATTCTGCCTAGTTTGGCCATTCCCAACGTTTCTGGTTTGTGTGGTTAATAATTTTCTCCTTCAAAAAGTGAAGAAAGAAAAAGAAAGAATCTAGAGGACTAGTATCCTTGACTTGATTCTAACCAATAGAGAGGACTTGGGGGAGGAAATGGCAACAAGGGTAACTCTGGGTGAGAGTGACCGTATTCTACTGTAATTCTTGATTTCAAAGAAAACCAAAGCAGAGTGTAGTCACACATATATACTGGATTTTTATAAATAGAATTTTAATATACTTATAACAATGATAAGTAAGGTCCCACGGCAGGAGATCCTAACAATAAAAGGATGGGGATTTCTAAAACAGGAAATTCTAAAGCCATATATACAAAGAATTCCAACATGAAAAAAGGTGTGCCTTCACAAAAAACTCAGGGAGGACCTGAAAACCAAAAATGACATGTATAGGAAATGGAAATAGGGCCAGGCTAAAAAGGAAGAATATAGAAAGTAGCAATGAATTGCAAGGATCGTATTAGTAGGGCAAAAGCTGAGAATGAATTGAGGTTAGCTAGAGACACTGTGTAGCAAAAGTCAAAGAAAAGAAACAGTTGCTCAGCTACTGAAAGGGAGATGGAAAAATGATAACAGATGACAAAGATGCTCAACTCCAAATTTTGCTCAGTCTTTTCCAATCAATCAATCAATCAATCAATCAATCAATCAATCAATCAATCAATCAATCAATCAATCAATCAATCAATCAATCAATCAATCAATCAATCAATCAATCAATCAATCAATCAATCAATCAAAACCTTTATTGGCATTAAAACCAGTAACCGTACAATGAAGATTATACTTTCCACTGCAATAAGATATGGGAGGGATAAAGGCACAAGTTACGTTACTTGAAACAGTCAGCCTAGTTTATTACAATAACAAGATATTCAGCTATATTGTAGCTGGAGACTGATAAACAAATAGTCAAGGAATATATTATCAAAGGCTTTCATAGCTGGGATCTGATGGTTGTTGTAGGTTTTTCCGGCTGTTTGGCCATGTTCTGGAGGTTTTCTTCCTAACATTTCACCAGTCTCTGTGGCCGGCATCTTCAGAGGACAGGAGTTAGAACTCTGTCTAGCCTCACCAGAACACAGACAGAGTTCTAATTTCTGTCCTATGAAGATGCCGGCCACAGAGACTGGCAAAACATTAAGAAGAAAAACCTCCAGAACACGACCAAACAGCCTAAAAAACCTACAACAGCCAGTCAAGGAATATTTCACGGCTTTGAGCGAATTCAGATCTCCAGGGCTGGATGAACTGCATTACAGAATAGTGAAGGGACTAGATGAAGAGCTTTAAGAACCACTGTCCATTATTTTCTTGTAATCATGGGAAATGGCTGAGGTGCCAGATGATTGGAAAAGGGCTAATGTCCCTATCTTCAAAAAGAGAAAACCTGGGAACTAGAGACCAGTCAGCCTGGCATGAATCCCAGGTAAAATTCTGGAACAGATTATTAAGTGGTCACTATGCAAGCACCTAGAAAACAAAGCAGTAATAACTAGAAGCCAACATGGATTTGTCAAGAACAAATCTTACCAGACTAATCTGGTCTCATTTTTTTGACCAGGCAACCTCGCTGATGGACCAAGGGAATGCTGTAAACATAGTATATCTTGACTTCAGCAAAGCTTTTGATAGAGTTTCCCATGATATGCTGATTAGCAAGCTAACTAGGTATGGGCTGGATAGATCAAGTGTCAGTAGGATACATAATTGGCTACAGAATTGTACTTGGAATGTGATGATTAAAGGCTCCTTCTCCAACTGGAAGGAGGTAACAAATGGGGTACCCCAAGGCTCACTCCTGAGTCCAGTGCTCTTCAACATTTTTATTAATGACCTGGATCAGGGGATACAGGGAATGCTAATCAAATTTGTGGGTGACACACAATTGAGTAGACTAGCTAATACCATGGAAGACAGAAACAAAATTCAAAGAGATCTGGATAGGCTTGAGCACTGGGCTGAAAGCAACAGAATGAAATTCAATTGGGGTAAGTGCAAAGTACTGCATCTGAGGGGTGGAAAATCAAACTCACTCAGTATGGCACAAGCTGTATGGCAATGGAATCAATTATCTCAAGAGGTGATTAGTGCTCCAACACTGGAGACATTCAAGAGAAATTTAAACATCCGCCTGGCAGATATATTTTCATTTGTCTTCCTGCACTGAACAGTGGGTTGGACTGGATGGTCTTATAGGCCTCTTCTAACTTCATGATTCTATGCGTCTATGATATGGCTGACACAGGAGCCTTGAGATAGAAGTATGAAATATATAATGATAATAATAAGCATTTTACAGGGAAAAATCTGAATTATGAGCACTTCCCATGTAATCGTCCTTTCCATATGCAGTTCCTCTTTGACTATCACATGCTGAAAGAATAACTGCCATCCCCTAGTGAAAGAGGAAATTTGCGTTCAAAGCAGTGGGACAAGCTGCGGATTGCACGTTT
>NC_135785.1:126890000-126930000 GCF_051106095.1 Pogona vitticeps | reverse complement strand
CCTCTATCATATATTTATTTAAAGAAATTTGCAGCCTAGTTTCTTCCTCAAATATGGTCCAGAATGCGAAAAAAGGCAGCTGCCTGAAATTCCCCTGTTGGCTCCTTTTTGGGTGTCAGGGCCAGCAGGGAAATTCAAATGCAAAGATTGGAGGACAGGTATATGTGAAAAGGGAGGGAGTCCTCTCCAGTCTGCCTGCCCAGCTTAAAACTGGAGGGAACCACCACTATCACTGTTCCGTCTGTTGCTCACCAGATGCCCTTTTGGGGAGCTTTGATTTGGATCTGGACAATTTAAGGGTGAGAAAGGAGCCCTATGTGGAGATTGGGGAAGGGTCATGATATAGCCCAGCTCAGGTCTCGGCAGGCCCAACCCCTGCTCTCAACTGTATGACAAGCACAGGGTGGTGCATCTTCTGGAAATGTGATTTCCAGAAGATGCCTACTTTTGGTTTAATCTTCTATGGCTGCTGAAGTGAATGGGGGAGGCAGTGGGGGTTACTTGGTCCTCTCAATATATTGGATCCAAATCCCCAGTGCTGGTCAGGAACTGCTGCTGTAATCAGTAAATCTGTGGCCTTTTCTTCCAAAAGAACTGTGCGTGTTGTATTCCTTTTGTATAATTTAGAAGGGGAGACACTCAGTGATAGTGATATCACAATTGTGATAGTCTGCCCTGCAAACATGAACTAATTTATGGGGTTGAATGGAAAATCAATAGAAAGCTACTGGGAATGCAAACATCTATGTGATTAAGAATTTCCCAGCTTATTCCTAACAATTTCTAAACAATTGCATTCATAATACAAGGAGAGGCATGCTTCTGGTAAAATAAGAAGCAAACTGCCCCATCTGTACCAATTAATAGGAGTTTTCAAATGTGTAAAATAGATTAAAATATTTGTTTTCTTCCACAAATACTGAAAATTGAACTGTACACGTTAATGAATTTAATTAAATGTGAACTTCTCTGAATATTTGTTTCTGCTGTTAAATTATCCATGACAGATTGTTTTCATAAAACACAGCATCCTTAAGTGACATTTCTGCAACTTACTGCATGAGGTTTAGGTTGTAGGTCAATCTGATTAACATCTAATACAGTATTAATGTTCCAAGATTTGCTATGTCAGCTAATGAATAGATCCTTGGGATGAGAAAAGGTGTGTGTGTGTGTGTGTGTGTGTGTGTGTGTGTGTGTGTGTGTGTGTGTGTGTGTGTGTGTGTGTGTGTGTGTGTGTGTGTGTGTGTGTGTGTGTGTGTGTGTGTAAAGCATTGTGGTACTTTTATGACATATGTATTTCAGTATGAGCTTTAGATTATTATAACTCATTTCCACAGACTCATAGAATAAAGTCTTATGTAGAATATTTAGGTTGCCAGTAAGTCCAGTCATTAATTCAATTCTTTTTTAAAAAAAACTTCCAGTTTATGACTGTATGTATGTACCCACAATTCAAAAAGCCAGGAAATTGCTCAATTTCGCTACAAAATATTGTGCCCACACTGCCAGCAGGAAAAAGGATGCCAAGCTTCACATAGCAGAGGACAGCCTGAACGTTGACAGCACCAATGTCAGCAGTCAAGATGGTCTACAGCAGTGGTCCCCAACCTTGGGCCTCCAGATATTCTTGAACTACAACTCCCAGAAGCCTTTGCAACCACCTCTGCTGGCCAGGATTTCTAGGAGTTGAAGTCCAAGAACATCTGGAGGCCCAAGGCTGGGGACCACTGGTCTATAGGATACCCTCTTCAACTTACTACCATTCCCACTTGTTGAAAAACATCCCTGACAATTGTTTTATGTTTGCATGAGAAGTGGTGAACTAATGAAAAAAGGAGCCAGTTTCTGGGATTTTCCCTTGTGTTGTATCACTTTGTGAATGATAGTGGTGCTGGAGGATTCCTGTTCAAAACTGTGACCATTAGCCTGTGGAATGTTTCAGGGTTCTATGATTCCCCATACTAATTCACATGTACAAGAAAAATCTGAAAGAGTCTGTCCAGAATTGTGTGGCCTGGTAACACCAGTGTGCTGATAACACCGAACTCCAGGCCCTTCTCTCAGTCTCTTAGTCCCTAGTCTATGATCTTCCAAACCCCCCTCCCGCCATTTTCACCATAGAACCTACAGTGCTCTCTTGGACAATTAAAATTCTACTAATAAAAGCTATGGACATTATGTGCTTTCTCTTTCACCAATTTAAAAATTCATTGGAGAAAACAGCAGTAATCTAGTATGAACACCAACTCATTCATTCATTCATTCATTCATTCATTCATTCATTCAATTTGTATCCTCCTCCCAATAATGTCACAGCACTACTTTGAGAGGATTACAACTCATGTATTTTGACTCCAGCTCCAAGAGTCCCCAGCCAGCATAACCAGCGGTAGAGAATTACAGGTATTATAACTCCAGTACACATGGAGAGCCAAAAGCCTCCCACTCCTCAACTAACTAATAAATATAACATTAATCTTTGTACCAATGACAGGGTCATGAAAGTGGTTATCCCCATTAAATGGGGAGATAAATAATGCTTGGTTATAGAGTGATTTCATCCCATCATTGCACCAAGTCATCAAAGCAAATTCAGACTTCAATATTCCTTTCCCTACCAAAACCCCAAGTGAGACTCACAGAGTGAGTGGTAATGTTCTCCCCTCCAGTGATTTTGTTTCCACAAACAGGATGAAAAATACTAAGAGCAAATCTGAATCTAATTCTAAATATGTTTAATCATATTTTAGTATTGTTGAAGGCCTCATAGTGCTAGTCCCTCTTTTCCTAGACTTTTGTTTCCTTCACCCATCAGGATGAACTAAGAGAAGAGATTTATTTTTTATGAGAACTGTGATGAGAAATGTCCCCACTGTTGGACAAATTTTACTATTCCCACTGGAAATATTTGACCATATGCTCTTTCCCCAATTTCATTTCTTAAAAACTAGGCAGAGAATGTTTAGAGGCTGTTTTCACTTGTACCTAGAGGCAAATGCAAGCAAAAAGAAGAAACAAGAAGAAGGAAAAGTGGACCAGGTCAGTTTATTAGGCAGACATTTTATTATTCAGGCACATTTATTTACCTGACCCAGAAGCCCCATTGAGGTTTATTTGATCATTGCTAGCCTGTTACCAATGAAATGTCCTGCTTTGTCCTAAACTTACCCATCATCTTGCACAGCCAAGAGCTACTGCAAAAGTAAATCCTAAAAGTTACAGTTATGATACATTTTGCTGGATTGGTTGTGAAGACAGCAGGTATGTTGGCTATTGGAGTACCTTGTAAGGCAGTCATAACCCATTGTCCCACACTAGCCTTTGCCAAGAAAATATCTTATTAGATGTTAGCAGTACATACCTCTTCCTTCACTTTCTGTATTTACTTGAAAACGTATTACAGCTGTGGTCTTTCCTACTTTGAATGGAATGGATTGATGTACTAAATATGAAAAAGGTCAAGATATGAAGACCATAAATATTGCATATGATTAACTGATATTTCCCATAATCTCTAATCAGAGTTGGCTTTGATTTGTGCCTGTCGCCTTTTTTTTACTCGCATACGAGTAGTTATGTTCTAAGTTTTGCTCTATATTATATGAAGTACCCATTTAGTGGGACAGTGGGAGTGGGTAGCATTCCCCCTTTTTGATCAGTACAATGATGAGACAAAAGAATTATACAAGGAATTATAGCAAATAACCCTTTTATAAATGCAAATCTGGCAGTCAAATTATTTTCTTGATGTCTTCCCTTCTTACCGAATAGCAGATGTCTTTGGGAATTTTGGCAGCTGAGGGAGATTTTTCAGTATCCTCTAGGCTGAGGCAGATATCAAATGCTGCCTTTTGTTAGCAAAACAACAATGAGAAAATGAGTTTAGCAATTTTTAATTCTTACTTATTCACACCACCTCCAAGACATGTTAAATACTCATCCTTTGAATTTTGGTTCCACTATATTTAAACCTACAACAACTGTGGAAGTTCTTTCTTTCTTTCTTTCTTTCTTTCTTATTTTGTACAAACCTCACTTCATGGTGCAGGAAGCCATCTGGTATTTTAAACCTAGTTTCACCTGTTAATTTTCTGGTGTTTTATGTCTCTGGATAGTACACTCCATTACATGACTTCTGAAATATGGAGATTTCACCAGTCTCTAATTAAAGTCACAACATTTGTGCAACAAATGAAGACTATTTGAGAATAAATTAATAATAAATCCAAGAAACTAGTCAGGGCACTTAGTGGGAAGCTGCCAAAGCAGTCACAAGAAGTAATTTTCTTAGCTTGCTGCAAAAGCACATAGAAGCATATCTTGAGTACAATTGTAAATGAGAAAAAGGAAAGTTAATGAGATGGAAAAGGCAACATTAAAAGCATGTACTCTAGGACCCTCCAATGTTGGCTTAAGCAGAGGGAAACAGAAGGTTTTGTGATGAAAAACACAGACAACGTGTCAATGCCTAATGAACAAATGTACTATGAAAAGAGAAAGAAATCTGACAAATTATTTGCATATGATTGAGATGGGAAAAGAAGGAAATTTTCCTACTTAAAAGGAATACAATATGCCACTAGGAAGCCTGAAATTCAAGCAGGTGGCAATGAGGGGTTTGCATGTTTGCATGAGACACATTTATCTCCAGCAAATGTGGGTCACATAGAGATTGCCTCCTTCTTATCTGAAATTCAATTGCCATAGATTAAGAAAAGAAACAAGATGAGTCTGGGTTTCTTGAACACAAGAATTACAAACAAACCATTAAAGGCTCTTAGACTGTGAAAACAACAAGGCCATATGGGAAGATAGTTATTAAAGGAATGGATTTATTTCTGTTTGCCTGACTGCAGGATCTTGAGTTCGTATATTTAAATAGAAGTGGCAGCATTTCAGATTGGGGAATTGGAACAATAGAGCATTTTCTGCATTGTTTAGGCTGTGAAAAGATGTAATCACAACCTAATACGGATGGGAAGCATTCTGTACTTGATTTCAAAGTTTGAGGTAATACAGAATTTCTTAATGCCATGTTTAAAATAAAATATATATCTCAGAAGTGTAATTAAAACACTTTGAGCTTAAAAGACATAAGGTAGTTTCTGCTGAATGGCAGCCGTTGTTTGTTTTCTGCTGTAGAGCATAAAGAAACAAAATAGAATGAATCATCATATAAGACTAGAAATAATGAACTGTGAGAAAAGTAGAGGGCTGAAAAAGCAGGTTGAGACTGACTATATAAATAACTAACCATCTGAAAGGCAAGGGTTTATTTTATTTATTTGACAAATATTATAATTTATCCTTATTTTTCAAAGGGTTTTCATGGCAGCTCATGAATGATGGAACAAAGCAGGCCAAAGCAAAAACAAACAATAAAAACAACAGAAGCAATAAAGAAATATTAGGAATGTATTGCTGAAGATATCCAGCATTAAAATGTTTGTTTGCTCTCCTTTTAAAGATCTTTGACAAATAAAAAGTTTTTCATTTGGAACTAGGAAGAAATTATTCCTATAATAAGTACCACCACAAACTATCTCACTATTGTCACGCTTCTTGTGATGGACAGCTCACACATCACTCCTGTCCATCAAGTTAGAGCTCTGGTGTGGGAGCCTATGAGAGGACAGGAGGGGCGGAACCAATGGAACTAGAAAAAAAGAGACAGTTTGGGACAATTAGGGCAGTTGGAGAGTTAGACAGAAGGAGAGACAGAGATGTGTAGAGGGATTGAAAGCGTTAAGATAAACAGTTAGGTTAGGATTAGGACAAGGACTTGGAAAGTTGGTGTATTTGAGAACTGAAGGATTTAAAAGTAATAAGAAATAAAACAAACTGTTTGAATATTGTACCACTGTGATTAAAGTGAAATCTATGTAAGTAAACATATCTAAAGTCTGAAGCACATTAAATGAATGAATAATACCATCCATGATTTTCCTTATGTGATTTACCTATTAACCTACAAATAAACATTGTTATACTTGACAGCATTGATCCTTTATTCATATTTGGTATAGTGAGGAGAAGATCCTCTGGTGGCAGCATAAAAAGGAAGAAAAGAAGCAAAGCATGCTGCTTATATACCGCCCCATAGTGCTTCAAGCATTCTCTGGGCGGTTTACAAGTTAATTATGCAGGCTACACATTCCCCCCCGCAAGCTGGGTACTCATTTTACCGACCTCGGAAGGAGGGAAGGCTGAGTCAACCTTGAGCCGGCTACCTGGGATTGAACCGCAGGTCGTGAACACAGTTTTGGCTGCAGTACAGCGGCTTAACCACTGCGCCATGAGGCGCCATGAGTTGTGCCCAAAGGCGAACCTGGGGGTTAGGAAAAACAAACAGGGGAGCTGGGTGTGTGTGACACTTCTTATCTCTGAACATGAAAAAATGAAAGAATTTATTTATTTATTTATTTATTTATTTATTTATTTATTTATTTATTTATTTATTTTATTTCTATCCCGCCTATCTGGACATATTAGCCCACTCTAGGCGGCTTACAATAAAAGAAACAATATAATTTTAAAACATTGCACCTAGACTAAGATAGAAATCAAAGAAAGATATAAGAAAGGAAAAATCGTCAGGAGTTTTCTGTTGGGAAAGCCTGCCTATACATCATGTTTTTAGTTGTTTCTTAAAAATGTCCAGCGAGGGAGCCGTGCGAATCTCAGGAGGTAAGTTATTCCAGAGATGAGGAGCCACCGCCGAGAAGGCCCGATTTCTGGTCTTCTCCTTCCGGGCCTCTCTCGGCGTTAGGCTCCTCAGCCTCACCTCCTGGCTCGCACGAGTGACACGGGTAGATCTTGGTGGGAGAAGGCGTTCCACCAAGTATCGAGGTCCTAAACCGTTTAGGGCTTTATAGGTAAGCATCAACACTTTGAAGTCGATGCGGAATCGGATGGGCAACCAATGCAGTGCGGCCAGAGTGGGCGAGATATGTTGGAATCTTCTCACTCCACTAAGTAATCTGGCTGCAGCATTCTGCACCACCTGTAGTTTCCGCAGCAACCTCAAAGGTAGCCCCACGTAGAGCGCATTACAGTGGTCTAATCTTGAGATTACGAGCGCATGCACCAAGGTAGTAAGCGCCCCCACATCAAGGTAGGGTCGCAGCTGGGCTATCCGCCTAAGATGGAAAAAAGCAGTACGGACCACCGACGCCACCTGAGATTCCATAGTGAGCGCCGGGTCCAGATGGATCCCCAAGCTGCGGACCCCATCCCTGGCGGGCAGAGTCACACCCCCAAAAGTGAGGGAGTTTCCCAAGTCCCCAACTGTGGGAGTGCCCACCCTTAGTACCTCTGTCTTGTCCGGGTTCAGCCTCAGCCCGTTCTCCTGCATCCATTCCAATACGGTCCCCAGGCAACGCTGAAGGGACAGAATGGCATCTCCTGCAGTTGGAAAAAAGGAGATGTAGAGCTGCGTGTCATCCGCATATTGATGGCACATCGCTCCACACCCCCTGATGACCCGCCCCAGCAGCCTCATATAGATGTTAAACAGCATTGGGGAGATGATCGACCCCTGTGGGACCCCACAATTGAGGCTCCACGGGGCCGAGACATTCTCCCCAAGCTGTACTCTCTGGGGGCGGTCCTCCAAGAAGGAACGGAGCCAGGCGAAAGCCTGGCCACCTATTCCCAACTCGGTGAGCCTCCCCAGGAGGATACCGTGGTCAATGGTATCAAAGGCCGCTGAGATATCGAGGAGGACCAGCAGAGACATTTTGCCCCTGTCGGCCTCCCTCAATAGGTCATCACACAGGGCGACCAATGCCGTTTCTGTTCCGTGGCGCGGCCTGAAGCCCGACTGGAATGGATCCAGGTCATCTGTTTCATCCAGGAACGCCTGAAGCTGATCGGCCACCACCCTCTCGACTACCTTGCTTAAGAAAGAAACATTGGCGACGGGCCTATAATTGCCAATTTCATCCGCCGCCAAACTAGGTTTCTTTCTAATGGGCCTAATGAGTGTTTCCTTGAGGGCAGAGGGAAATCTGCCCTCAAGGAAAGACCAATTAATTATTACAGTAGCCCATTCCGTTGTTGAAGGCCTGGCTGCTTTGATTAGCCAGGCCGGGCAAGGATCCAAGGAGGAGGTGGTGGCACGACAGCGGTCAAGCGTCCTGGCGACAGTATCGGACGAAACAGGCTGAAAGGTATCAAAAATCACCGGACAAGACGGAGCGCTGGACATCTCAACTCGACTCACTGTATTCAAAAAAGGAGCGAGGTCCCGGCGGATGGCCTCCACTTTAGATTTTAAAAATGCTGCAAATTGGTCCGGTGTAAAACTAGGGGGAGGCCTATCACCCGGGCCAATTCCGGATAGGTCGCGTACTATACGGAATAATTCCGCCTGCTGGTTAGACGCCTCGCTTATCCGGTTAGCGAGGTAAGTTCGACTGGCAGCCTTTACCTTAGCCTGGTAAAGGTTAGTAGCGACCTTAACAGCTATACGATTGAAACCCGTCGGGTCCTTTCTCCATTTGCGCTCTAGCCGTCTCCTGACCCGCTTCGACGCCCGGAGATCCTGGTTAAACCAGGGCGCCGGGCGGTCTCTGCGGCAGAGAGGGCATTTAGGTGCGATCGTGTCTACGGCACTAGCCACGGCGGTGAACCAGCCGTCAACCAGTGCCTTGACAGGAGCGCCAGCCAGGTCAGCCGTAACTCCTCTCATGGCATCCTGGAATCCAATCGGATCCAGTAGCCTTCGAGGGCGGACCATGACAATAGGTCCCTGCTCCCTGCGAGGGGGGAGAGCCATCTTGGTGACACATTTTATTAGGTGGTGATCCGACCATGACAAGGGAACCGACTCGAGGTCAGTCACCATCGGACCACTCTCACTCCCGTTGGTGGAAAAAACCAGGTCTAGTGTGTGGCCGCCCACGTGTGTAGGGCCGTTGACATGCTGGGACATGTTCAAGAAGGCCATGGTCTCCAGGAACTCAAGAGCTGGTCCGGAAGCCTCTGCCCCCGTATGCATGTTGAAGTCCCCCAGGACCAATAGTCTCGGGGAACCCAGCAATGCCGCGGAGACAAAGTCCACCAGCTCCGGAAGGGAAATGGCTGGGTCGCGGGGAGCACGGTAACCCAGCAAGATCCCAATTCCGTCCCTAGCCCCAATCCACACGTGGAGGGCCTCAAGACCCGGCTTTACCACCGAGGAGCGCCTAACTACCTCTAGGGTAGACTTGTAAACGATAGCTACTCCCCCCCGTCCCTCTAGTCTACCCTGGTGTTGGACAGCATAACCGGGCGGGCAAATGAGAGCTAGGGGGGGACCCCCCTCTCCGCCAATCCATGTTTCGGTTATGCAAGCCAGGTCTGCATCTTCCTCCAGAATAAGATCGTAAATTAGCTGGGTTTTATTAGATACAGACCTGGCATTCAACAACACCAGGCGTAGAGTAGAGGGCTGGCTGGTCTGGCTACCTCGGTACTGGGGGTTGGTCTCCGTCTCAGAACAAGGAACAGCCTTTAAACATCTGTTCATAGTTCTTCTAACACGAGTAGGGACGGAGCCAAAGCCATATCGCCCTCTACCCGTAATCACAGAGATGTTTTGTGGCCCCTCGCTGGGAAGGCAGGCCCTCCATTCCATGACGAAAGGAAAAATAGAAGAAAAGGAAAGAGAAAAACTAATAACTTAATACAATTTAACAAATCAAAATTTGCTTGCAAGTCCCAAGGTTTCCTTGGGACTTGCAACCTTGGGACTTGCAAGCTGGTTGCTTGCAAGTCCCAAGGTTTCCTTTTGATTGTTGACTCCTAGAAGAGCACAGCTAAGGAATAAAGCTGAGGCAGATCCAGGGAGCTCATGACCAGAGCAAGCAAACGGGGCAAGCTAATAGGAGTTTGATGGGGGAGAGATAGGAAGGAAAGGTAGAAAGGAAAGGTCTCCTGGAAGAAGGGGCAAATGAAATGGGGAGAGGAAGGAGACAAATGCAGAGAGATGAGTGTTTTTAGATTAACACCAAGAAGGGATCTGGAATAACCCTTAGGAATTTCCCCATTCAGAAGCTACATGTGCTCAGTTTAGGAGGCAGGGCTGAAGGACAGATCCTGAAGCTGAGGCTCCAATACTTTGGCCATCTCATGAGAAGAGAACACTTCCTTGGAAAAGCCCCTGATGTTAGGAAAGTGGGAAGGCAAGAGGAGAAGGGGACGTCAGAGGATGAGATGGATGGATAGTGTCATCGAAGCTGCCAACATGAATTTGACCCAACTCTGGGAGGCAGTGGAAGACAGGGGGGCCTGGCGTGCTCTAAATCATGGGGTCACAAAGAGTCGGACATGACTTAACGACTAAACAACAGCAACAAGTTTAAGTGACTGATGTTTCTTGCTTTCTCTGCATGTACAGCACTGAAAATGATTAGGGTGTAGAATTCCCATAAAATCTCTAGCAATGTGACTCATTTCAAAAAAGTTAAATAACATTTCATTGTACATTCCTCATAGTAACATAAGTTACTATTAAATGACCCTGAGTAGGAAGGGCAGTGTTAACAGCTATTTCATATGCACTACACTTTCTCTTCTGATTTTGGCAGAATATTCTGTCTTGACAGTCTTATGATGTATGAAGCATTTGATTAAAAGAGGTCACCTATTGGTAGGCAAGTGTTTAATTACATTGAAGCTGCACCTGTTGACCCAATCATTTTGTCTTCAACATAGTGTCACCATCACCATGACAGATAATTTACGCTTCTTTAAAAAGTAACCATGGCAGCTATCATACAGTGTTTAGATTCCTGATTTTCTCTCTGGTACTACAGATGCATTAGCCTGGGGTGGGCTGGGGTCCAAGGTGAAGGCTATGATCTAAAAATAAACTGTAGAAGTGTACTATTTTTTAAAGAAGATAGAATTTAGCTACAATTAACTCTGTAAGCTTCAAGATGCTAAATTGCTGGTCAGACTATTCTGGAAAATAATTAATTTTACAGTTCTTCACTTACAAAAATGTCAAACAGAAGAGAGTAGTTCACTCTATTGTAAGAATCCATTAAAAAAACTATGCCAGCATAACTCAATGAGTGTAAAGTTCAGCTATAAAACGCCACGAGTTTGTTTGTTTGGGTATTTTTGGTAATCATATTATTTATCTTTTTTAAAAATATATTTTTATTTTAATTTAAAAAACAAATAAGGTAAAAATTCTAACAAATCGACTGCAAGACTTAAAAGAAATAGGGGGTTCAGGACTACCGAATTGGCTATTATATTATAAGGCATGTGCTATGATCTGTATAAAAGAATAACATTAGAAAATCAAAGATTATTGAAATTGGAGGGCCATGATCTAAAAATGGGTTGGTATCCATATGTGTGGTATGGGAAATACAAAGAACAATCACATTTTGCAGAACATATTGTGAGGAAGGTGCTATGCTTAGTATGGCAAAAATTTCAAACACAAACTTACAAGAAAATTCCAATTTGGTTAGCTTCATTAAAAGCATTTACTTTGAAAGTATTGAATCAGAAGGGAGCATTACTCACATATAAAGATTTATTAACTAAAAATCAGAGTATAAAAGACATATGGTGGTCATGTGAAAAAGCAAAAAAAATGGATACAGGTTTGGGAAATGGCAAAAGAAATTGTTCAACAAAATGTAAATTTTAAACCTGAAATGTTATTGACAAGAAAATAAAATATAGTTTACTGTATATATTCACAGCAGCTAGGTTATTCTGGGCCCAAAAATGGAAGAATGAAAAGACACCAACGGTGGATGAGCTATTAAAGAAACTACTGGACATTGCAGAGCTAGACATGCTTTCAGAGGCACTATGGGATCAACCAAGAGACTTTGTAAAGCAAAGCTGGAGGCTAATACATAATTGGGCCCAGAAAAAGATAGGAGCTTAGGGGGAAACTTAGTCTATAGCAAACTCAGTGCTCACTTGAATCCTCTTGAAGACATTTGAGGTCCAGATGCCGGTGAAATCTCTGATCCATAGGGGAAGGAAGGATGTTTAGTTGGCTGTTTTCTTTTTTGTCTGTTTGTTTCATTAATTATATGTTAGATTGCTAATGTTTTTAAATTTGTATATATAATAATAATAATAATAATAATAATAATAATAATAATAATAATAATAATAATAATAATAATAATAATAATAATAATAATAATAATAATAATAATAATAATAATAATAATAATAATGGAAAAAGCATGCCAAACAAGTGAATATAGTTCTTAATGAATAATGCATGATTGTTATTTGCTGCCTAAAACCTACCCTCACTGGAAAAGTCTATCATTTGGCTGACATTGCCTCTCCAGAAGTACATCAAGAAGTGCTAGCAAATAATGAGTGAAATAAGTTAAAACAGCACCATACTCATCCACTTCATGGACATCAACTCCCTAGATGACTACTAAAATTAAGGAAAAGTTTCATGTGCACATCTCAAGCTCTAAATGTTAAACCAGAAGAAACAAGATTAAATTTATAGAGAACAAAAGCAACACATCTTGCAGAATGAATGAATGCTGAAGAGTGTTTCCCACCAGGATGAGACTCTAGTTGGACTATCTGGAAGTGAAGTAGGAAGATCAAAGAATTATCAAGTAAAATGTAGCTACTTGGATACAGGACACATTTTCTGTGACTGTGGAGAAATTCAATCAGTGCACCACTTATGTGCATGCAATTTATATCCCACCACATATACAAATGAAGATCTAGCAAATTGCTGAGATAACACTTTTGAAGTAGACTCAGTGGTGGTGTTGAGGTCTCCCAAGTTACTGATCGCTGGGGACTTCAGCATCCATGCCAAATCAGAACTGTTGGGACCAGCCCTAGAGTTCATGGATTCCATGACATTCATGAACCTGTCCCAGCATGTTATCACCCCAACACATAAAGTGGGCCACACTCTGGACCTGGTGTTCTCGATGGTGCAGACTGAAAATGACCTGAGGTTGCAGAATATGATTTCCTGCCCACTGTCATGGACAGATAACTTCCTGCTGAAATTTAACCTGTCCACTGCAACCCCCTCTCCATGGGGAAAATTGACCTGTGAAATTGGTCTGCGTTTGCAGGCTTCTTGACCTGAACTGTTTTGGGAGGCCTTGAGAGGGTATCCAACTGACCTTGTGGATGATCCTGTTGAAGCCCAGGTTAACTGATGGTATTCAGAGACAACTCAGGCACTTGATACAATTGCCCCCAAACACTCTCTCCATTTCAGAGCTTCTCCTGTCCCTTGGTATACTGAAAGCCTGAAAGCTATGAAGTCAACAAGGAGATATCTAGAGAGCAGGTAGAGGAAGAACCAGTCAGCACAAAATTTGGCTGCTCTTAAGAACATGACCAGTAGATACGGCAACCCCTTAAAGGAGGGGGGGAAAGGCCTTTAAGATCAGGATTAATGGTGAGGCTATGAACCAACAAGTGGAACTCTTCCAGATGGTTTGTGACCTGACCAATGGTACTTGGTCAAGTCCAACTTTTCTAGTGATCAATTTGCAGCCTTTTTTAGATCCAAAATTGAGGCCACTTGTGCTGATCTCGAGTCCACCAGCAGCTTAACTGTCCAGGTAGGGATCACCATTTCATCATCACTGTCTGTTTGACCCTGTAACTCTGGAGGAAGTGTCCAGGGTGCTGGTTGGCTGCAGACCTACCATCTCTGTGCTTGAACCTTGCCCAGTCTGGCTAAAAGAAGCTGCCAATGGGGTTATGGTGGATTGGGTAGTGAACATTATCAACTTTTTACTGAGAGAGGGAGTTCTTCCCTTCCATGTAAAATAAACTATCATTTGACCTATCATCAAATGCCCAGAGTTGGCAATGGATGATCTTTGTAAGCTTTGTCCAATTGCCAACATATCTTTTATGGGCAAGATGATCAAGTGGAAGATGGCTAACCAGCTTCAGACATACCTGGAGGAGCAGGATAGTCTTGACCCATTCCAGTCTGCATTCAGGCCACAAAGGGGTACTGAGATTAACCTGATTGCACTGCATGATGACTTTTTAAGGGAGGCTGACAAGGATCATTGTACCCTGCTGGTTCCCCTTGATCTCTCACTATCTTTTCATACCTTTGACTATGGCATCCTTCTGGACAGACTCTTGGCGATTGGGATTGGTGGTCTAACATTAAACTAGCTCCTGTCCTTTTTCAAGGACATTATCCAGAGATTTCAGCTTGGGGATGAGTTGTCAGCTCCTTTGACCCTCAATTGTGGGGTGCCCCAGGGGTCATCATTATCCCCAGTGCAGTTTAACATCAGTGTAAAAATGTTTTATAATAAAATAGTATTTATTTATTTATTTATTTATTTATTTATTTATTTATTTATTTATTTATTTATTTATTTATTTAACTTATATGCCACCCACAATACCCAAAGGTTTCTGGGTGGCTTACAACATTTAAAATAAAATAAAAAGTCAAAACAATTAAAATGTAATTAAAAATGTACTCTAAAATTGCCATTGGACCCACAGCTGATATTATTTCAATTAAAAGACTTCTGGAACAGGAAGGTTTTGACATGGTGCCGAAATGTCATCAGCGTCAGTGCCAGACGAATCTCATTCGGGAGGGCATTCCATAGTCTGGGGGCAGCTGCCGAAAAGGCCCTTTATCTACAAGCCATCCCTCTTACCTCCTTAAGGGATGGCTCTTTCAAGATCTTAACTGCTGGGTAGGTTCATATGGAAGGAGGTGGTCCTTCAGGTATCCAGGGCCCAAGCCATTTAGGGCTTTATATGTCAAAACAAGCACTTTGAATTGGGCCCGGGCAGCAACTGCTAGCCAATGTAACTTAAACAGAATTGGCTTGATAGGTTCCCTAGTGGCCCCACCACTCACCAGCCACACAGCTTGATTCTGGACCAGTTGCAGTCGCCAGACTGTCTTCAAAGGCAGCCCCATGTAGAGCACACTGCAGTAATCTATGCGGGATTTTACCAGTGCGTGTGTAACTGTCATGAGACTCCGCTCATCCAGGTAGGGCTGCAACTGATAGAATTTCCGCAGCTGAAGGAAGGTGCCTCTGGCCACTGAGTCCACCTGGGCTTCCAGAGTTAGACTGGGATCCAGGAGCACCCCCAAGCTGCGGACCCTGTCCCTTAGGGGGAGTGTGACCCCATTCAGGGCAGGGAAATGGCCCTCCAGCCTGTCCAGTGAAGCACCCACTAACAGCACTTCCATCTTGTCTGGATTGGAAGGAGAGACAATGGCACCTTCTTGGAAACACTCATTAATGATTCTTATTCTGAAACCCAACAAGGATCTAACAGGTCAAGGATCTTATCGACCTATATCTCTAATAAATCAAGATGCTAAGATTTTTACTGCTATATTAGAAAATAGATTAAATAGATTAATAGCAAATTATATTAAAGAGGATCAGTATGGTTTTATAAAGGAAAGACAAATTGTTAATTTAACTAGGTGAGTTTTAAAGATTATATATGAGATAGAAAGGGAGGGAAGGCAACTGCTTTATCACTAGACATATTTGAGGCCTTTGATTGTGTGGAATGGCCAACATTAACACTGCTTCTAAAGGGTTGGGGATTTGGTAGAAGATTTATTGGGGTTAAAGATCAATTCTATTCAGTTAATACTTCAGAAGTAATAGTTAATGATGGTATAACAGAGCAGATTTTTCTAGGCCGAGGTACAAGACAAGTCTGTCCACTTTCACCAATATTGTTTTGTATGATTATAGAACTGTTAGCTAATGCAATAAGAAATGATGATTAAAAGGATTACGGGGAAAATGATACAAGTAAGATTAATTTATTTGTTGATGATTCATTATTAACTATTAAAAGCCCATTAGAAAGTATGGATAAAATTAAAACATTTAGAAAAAAATGGGGAAATAACAGGATTAACTATTAACTGGCAAAAACCCCACAAATAATGATGTTTAAATACAATAAATATGAACAAGAAACATTTGTAAATATTTATGATTTTAAAATGTCTAATTATATTAAATATTTAGGTCTAAATATAGTTAAAGTGACTCAAAAATTAAAGAAGCAACATTTTAACAAATTAAAAAGTGATATTAAATAAAAATTGCAGGAGTATTCTAAATTGAAACTATTTTGGTTTGGGAGAATTGCTATGATCAAAATGATAATACTGTATTACCAAAAATGACTTTTTTTATTCAAGATGCTCCCAGTACAATTAGAAGAAGAAGATTTTAAGTATTGGCAGGGATTAATTAATGGATTTTGTAATGAAGGTAAAAAAATCAAGAATAAATAAAACACATTGGTATAAGGCTCAAAAAATGGAGGTTTAGGTATTCCTAATATAAAAAATAATTATATAACGAATCAACTAAGATTTATTTGAAATATTATATATAACAAAGGAAGGTTAATCTGATGGGATATGGAATCCTCAGAAATAAATGGGAATACCGAAAAATATTTGTTTAACATAGTAAAAATTAATACAATAAATCAGGTGAACACGTTTTAAAAAAACATGTTAAATGTCTGGAACAGATATAAAAATAAGTTATGTTCCTTCACTACTAAAATTAGTGACTGAAATAGAACGTTTCCCAGCAAACTTGAAGGGTTTAGCTGATTTGTTTAACAATAAAAAACGTTGCCAGATATCACGGTATAATTATATCCATTTAGATAGCTGGACAAATGAATGGTTGAAAACTAATGGCAAACGTAGAGAATGTACTATGAACATTTTCTATCATCACATGAACACATGCAAAAAGATGCTTTGATGAAGGGAGTAATAAATAGAATTTATAACCTAATTTGGAACAAGAGGAAAAAGAGACTGAAATAGAAGGCTTGAAATCAATTTGGGAACATGATTTAAAAACAGAAATTAAAACAGAGGATTGGACAAAAATTTTGAAGATGACAGTTTTAAGATTAATGTCGGTTAGAATAAAGGAATATTTTTTAAAAAAATTAGTTTAAGGTGGTACATGACTCCGGTGAAATTGAACATAATAAATTCAGACTATTCTAAGGCCTGTTGGAAATGTAATGAAGAAATTGGCACGTATTATCGTATGTGGTGGGAGTGTAAATTGATTCAGAAATTTTGGGAATTGATTTTTAAGGAAATACAGTGGTGCCCCGCATAGCGACGTTAATCTGTTCCAAGATTAACGCCGCTATCCGGAAACATCGCTATACGGAATGTAAAACCCCATAGGAATGCTTTAAACTCCGTTTAATACGTTCCTATGGGGAGAAAACTCACCGGTAAGTGAAGATTCCCCATCCGGCCGCCATTTTCGCCACATCAGTAAGCAAGGGCAGGGCGCGAAAACGGAGCGGGTGGCCATTTTATTCTTCCAGTGGCCATTTTGGAACCGCCAATCAGCTGTTTTTAGAACATCGCAATGCGAAGATCGGTAAGTGAAACGCTTACCGATCATCGCAATGCGATTTTCGCCCATTGGAATCATCGCAATGCGATCGCATTAGTGATCACAAAAAACACATTGCTATGCGGATTCGTCATTAAACGGTGCGCTCATTAAGCGAGGCACCACTGTATGTAATATACAGTGGTGCCTCGCACAATGATGTTAATTGGTTCCCAAAAAAAAACACCGTTCTGTGAAAACATCATTCTGTGAAACACCATTTCCCATAGGAATGCATTGAAAACCGGTTAATCCGTTCCAATTGGAACAGATTGCCGTCCTTAAGTGAAAACCAGCATAGGAAACATCGTTGAGGGAAACGTGGTTCCCCAATTGAAATGCATTGAAGCTGACTCAATGCATTTAAATGGTTTGCGAAGTCCCTTTTTGCTCCTGTAAAAGTGTCTTAAACTGTTTGAAACCTGTTTTAAATGCTTGCAATCGTTAGCCCACCTCCTGAAACCTAAGCAAACTTAATTTGGTGTTGTTCTGAGTTTTCGTTAATTTTTGGTGAATTTTTTTATTCTCCATTGAAAGCCATTGAACGGTCCATCCAATGCTTCTCAATGAGAGAGAAAAAAATTCACCAAAAATTAACGACGCCTCAGAACAACACCAAATTAAGTTTGCTTACGTTTCACAAGCTGGACTATCAATGCCAAGCATTTAAAACAGGTTTCAAACAGTTTAAGGCACTTTTAAATGAGTGAAAAGAGACATCGTTGTGCGAAAATTCCCCATAGGAAACATCGTTGTTTGAGGCGGCAAATTTTTCAGAAAAAGCCATCGTTGTGTGAATTTATCATTGTGTGAGGCACTCGTTGTGCGAGGCACCACTGTATTTGGAAAATATATCAAACTTAATTCTAATATTGTTTTGCTGTCAATTTTTGATAAGACAGAACTTGATTATTGCTCAAAGGTATTGATTTCTAATTTTATGACAAGTGCTAGAATATTAATAGCTAGATTCTGGAAAGATAAAAATGATATTAAATTAGAATATTGGTATAATGAAGTATGGGACATTGCGTTAAATGATAAATTGACTACTGAACTTAAGATGAAAAGAGGGGAAATAATTTTAAATAATTTTATGCTATTTCGGGTAGATGTATGGAATTTGTATTAGTGAAAGGATTTGGGAAAGCCTCTAAGCAACAATCAGTAGAATTTTGGAAATGAGTTTTGTAATAAAAGTATTGCTCCAACGGGTCCCATGTGTATGGGTGTGCGCTGTGTTTCAGATTTTATTAGTAACTATTTTGTATTCTTTTATTTGTTTTGGAAATAAAAAAATAAAATTTTAAAAAAGGATCAAAATCAGGTCATAAGCAAAGTTTTGACTGCAGTACTGAAGCTTAATTGCTGCACCATGAGATCTAAACTAACAAAAGGGAAGGGGTGAACATGTGAAGGGAGATTTCTGGGCACATAAAAAGCATTGGCCAGTGACACTTATGTCACGATCTCCTCTGAAGTCCCTGTTCCCCCAGGCCTTCATGAGGTTCTCGCTCTTCTTTCTTCTTCACTGCCACCAGATATTAATGCTTTAATATCAATTGAGTATGGAGACATGTGTGTTATCACAACACAAGTCTTTTATTTAACCAGGGAATTTGATAATCAATAAATACTCATGGGGTTAGTTTCATATCTCTTTTAACCCTCTGCTTCAATCTTCTCTCTTACAGTTCTCTAACTCACTGTTCTCTCACTTTTCAGTTACACACAGTCTCTTCCTCAGAGTCCATCCACCAGTCTTTATATCCAGCTCCCCCCCTTGGCTCTGCCTTCTGTTCGCTCATTGGCTCCTGCTTCAATGTTCTGCGGTGACGGGCAGATGAAGGCGGGGCTGTTTGCTACAACTTATTACTGACAATGTTCTTGAAATCTAAATGGATGTGTTTTGGTATTAATTCGAAAGTCACTGGAAGTCAAAGATCTCAACAGCTGATTGACAAAGTACATGGTATTGTTTTTGTAGAGTTGGGAATTGGATACAAATTGGGCTTTCATGCCTCACACTGTTTCCAGATAAGGACAAAGTCCCTGTGTAGACAATAAATATTCCACACGCTGCCTGCACCCCTACCTGTTTTGCACAATTGAATTTCCCATTGTTGTGTTGTTGTTGTTTAGTCACTTAGTCGTGTCCGACTCTTCGTGACCCCATGGATCAGAGCACACCAGGCCCTCCTGTCTTCCACTGCCTCCCAGATTGGTTGTGGTGTAGCAGTGACAAATTAAAAGCAAGCCTGCAGCATTTTACTTCAAATTAAGGTGTATGGGAAGCACACACATTTTTTTATTTATCTTATTTTTAAAATGAAATTCTTTCCTGGAGATTTCCAGAAGCATGTATTCTCTGTATTCCTTGATTTAAGATAAAATTGTGGATTTTAATGGTACAAAGAAGGTGGAGGATGGATCAACATCCTCATTTGGTTCAGGGGAAGTTCAGAGGCCTCACTGCTGTGATTATCTTCTCCATTATTACGGGACAGTTTTCTATTCCAATAGAGGAAACTGGGAGCATTCGCAAAATCATATTCTAGTGTGATTTATTACTGCCCTTATCAGATAACATAGAATGTTTTTAGTCAAGATTACAGCATGGAACCCCAAAAAACAACTGAGATGTTTTTCTCCGAGAGCAAAAGGTCTTGCTTGCAACAGTATATCATGTATTCTTTTAAAATTTATATGCCACATGTTTCCCAACAAAGGACCCAAAGCAGCTCACAATGTTATAATTCACACAATTTAAAAAGACAATACGTTAAATATTAAAAGATGGATTAAAAAATATACAATTTAAAATACAATTAAATGACTAAAACATAAAAAAGATTAAAATTATCTACTAAAATGGGGTTCAGGGATTCTTTCGAAAGGATAACTGAGAAGGGGCCATCCTGATCTCCTGAAGGAGAGCCATATAATTGTTGGGCAATAGCTTGCTCTGGCCTGTGCTGCAAGTAGTTCAAGCAAGCTACTTCTATATCTGACTGCATCCTTAGTAGTAGTAGTAGTAGTAGTAGTAGTAGTAGTAGTAGTAGTAGTAGTAGTTTATTGTCATTGTAAGTATATACACAGTATACCCATACAACAAAATTCACAGACACCCAGAGACCAGACACATGCACACACATAAAATTCCCCAAACACTCCCCACCCACTAAAAGTCCCCCACTAAAAATACAAACATCTACACCGCAGGCCAAGTAACACAGTCCAACTAATTATTCACTACTGGTGGTCTTTAAGCTCATTATTAATTGCAATTATAGCTCTGGGATAAAAACTATTTAGAAAATGTGTGGTCCGAGTCTTAATTGTTCTGTGTCTTCTGCCAGACGGTAACAGTTCAAAAAAAGTTATAAGCAGGATGGGAAGAGTCTCTCAGGATGCTGTGTGACTTCCTCAGACAGCGGGATGTGAAGATATCATCCAGGGTTGGTAGCTGGAGCCCGATGATATTCTGAGCAATTTTAATGGTTCTCTGTAGAGCTTTTTTGTCCGCTACAGAGCTACTCCCAAACCATGCCAGAATGCCATAGGTTAGGACACTCTCAATGGTGCTACGATAGTATGACAGAAGTAAATGCTGAGATAAATTTAACTTGCTGAGCATTCTCAGGAAATACAGCCTCTTCTGTGCCTTCTTCATTAGCATGTTGGCATTTATAGTCCATGAGAGGTCCTCTGAGATGTAAGTGCCCAGAAATTTAAAACTACCAACTCTCTCCCCTTCCTCACCGTTTATGTACAGTGGTAAATGTACATTTTTCTTCCTTCTAAAATCAATTATGAGTTCTTTAGGTTTTTTGATGTTAGTAGTGAGCTAACCAAACTACCACAGGTTGCAAATTGCGCCGCTGGATGCCTACAAAATTTCTACACCACACTGGCTAGATACGAAATGATAAAATACTAAATGATAAAAAATACAGAGGAGTATTCCTGGTGGTTTCTTCCCAGCTCTGGACGGTTTGTTGTTGCTTGAAGGTTTGTTGTTGTGCATTCTTCAAATTTAAATATGAGGTCTTTTAATTAAACCAGGCATTTTAGTGGGCATAGAATTGTTTTTGTACTGTAATTTTTTAAAAAACAGCATTCTTTTTCTTAAAAAAATAAGCCAATCTTTCCATCCACCATGAAGTCAGTATGTGACTGGTGATGAATCTGATAAAAGAGTGTGCTTGCGAAAACCCTTTCCAAGCTGTCACCACATCGTATGTCATACTGAAAGTGAGACTGAATGTGTAACTGTAAATGTTTGTGTTCGGAATTATTTGCTGCACTGTGTGAAAGTACTAACTGGTAAGATGAAAGGTGCCCATAATCCTCTAGTTCTTTGAGAGTCACTACCTACTGCTAAATCTTTTGAAGCTGCCATCTCAAATACAAAACATGATGTCTGAATGGCAGGTATCCCTCCTCCTGTGTCACAATGGCTTGCCAACTTGTGCAAAGCTCCTTCCTTGCTGACTCACAGCACATCTCTGGCTACCTCTGTAGTTCCATCTCACACCTTGCATACAGATTTCCTCACATATTTGATTTGGCAGCCTGCTTAAAGCTGTCGTTCTTTGTTCCTTTGAGCCACTCCAGCCATGCATTTTGACTAAAGAAGCTTCTGTAGCTTTCAGTAAGTTCGTTTCAGCATCAAGAACACAGGAAACCATTCCCCACATGCCATTTAGTATATTATTTTTCCTCAGAACACTCAGGTTTGTAGAGGTAATTATGCTTTTGTTCATATTCTGGTCAAAATGTTGAATTATCCCCCAATACCTTCATGTTTCATTTGCTCTGGTGTGAATGTATGGAAGAAGGTGAACAGTACAAATAAACTATATATCACAAATAAAAGACCAATACATACCTTCTAACAGAATCATCAATACTTCTTTCTCCAGAGCAATATTTATTTATTGTTAAGTCATTTACACTACTTTTCTATTCCTAGGCCAGTTTTCAAAACAAATTAAAGTAATTAAATATATATGGTGTAGAGGAGGAGGAAACTGAGAGGATTCAGATGGGCACTGTTTCAGAAGAAAAAGTAGCGGGCCACTCTCAAGCCCTTACTCATCCAGGCCTATAAGAGTGCTCACTACCTTTCACCAAAATTTGCTGCCACCAACCTATCCTTTAAATCAAAAGGACAAGTGTTTCTTTCAAACAAATAACGTATTTATTGATTACACAAAAATAAAAGGAGTAAATCACTGTTACAAAATCAAGTTGTAATTGATTGTAATTATTTAAATTGTATAATTTGAATTTTATTGAATCTTCTAATTTACTGAATCTTCTAATTTGGATATAATTTGGAGAAGTAATGTGGGGTGGGTTAATCTTCTGTTTAATTTAACATATTATATTTTTGTTTCATGTTTTAAGGTTACTATTAGATATTATACGTTAATTTGTTATTATTGTTTATTGTATCATTGTATTATTTTTTTTCTTTGTTCTTTTTCTTCTTTTTTCTATCCCCCTCTTTCTCCGCCCCCCTTCTTGACATGGACAGGAGGGCCTGTTTCCCCAGCGAGGTGTCTAATATCGGTGTGATAACAGGTAGAGGGAGGTATAAAGGTGTTGGCACAGTGCCTACTCGTGTCAGAAGAACAGTGAACAGATGTCTGAAGGCTGTTCACTGTTCTGACACTGTGACCAACTGCCAAAATCGAGGTAGGCAGCCCAGCTGGCCCTCCACTCTGAAGTTGGTGCTTCTGAACGCCAGGTCTGTATCCAATAAATCCCAGCTTATACAAGACTTTATTCTGGATGAGGATGCAGACCTGGCATGCATAACTGAGACCTGGATGGGTAGGGAAGGAGGGGTCCCTTTGACCCTTTCCTGCCCTCCGGGTTATGCAGTGCAGCACCAGGGCAGACTGGAGGGGCGGGGGGGGAGTTGCCATTGTTTATAGAAAATCATTAGAGGTTACTAGGCACTGCTCGCTTGTGAGGCCGGGTCTGGAGGCTCTCCATGTGTGGATTGGGGCCAGGGATGGTATTGGGATCTTGCTGGGTTACCGCGCTCCCAGCAACCCAGCCGCCTCCCTACCGGAGCTGGCGGACTTCGTCTCCGCGGCACTGTTGGAGTCCCCGAGACTTTTGGTCCTGGGTGACTTCAACATCCATGCGGAGGCGGAGGTATCCGGGCCAGCTCTTGAGTTCTTGGAAACCATGGCTTTCTTGAACTTGTCCCAACATGTCAACGGCCCCACACACATGGGTGGCCATATGCTTGATCTGGTCTTTTCTACCGAGTGTAGCGAGCGTGGTCTGATGGTGACTGACCTTGTGTCAGTCCCCTTGTCATGGTCAGACCATTACCTGATAAAATGTAACCTCGCAATGGCGCTTCCCCCCTGCAGGGAGCAGGGACCTATTTTGATGGTCCGCCCTCGAAGGTTACTGGATCCCATGAGATTCCAGGATACCATGAGAGGGATTCCAGCGGCACTGTCTGGCGCTCCTGTCGAAGCTCTGGTCGATGGTTGGTTCTCCGCCGCCACTAGGGCTGTTGACACGATCGCACCCAAACGCCCTCTCCGGAGTAGAGCTCGGCCAGGACCCTGGTATAGCCAGGATCTACGAGCGATGAAGCGAATAAGGAGACGGCTAGAGTGCACTTGGAGGAAGGAACCGACGGTTTACAATAAGATTGCTGTCAGGATTGCAACTAACCGTTACCTTGATAAGGTAAAGGCTGCTAGAAGAGCTTACGTCGCTGACCGGATAAGCGAAGCATCCAACCGGCAGGCGGAACTTTTCCGTATAGTTTGCGATCTATCCGGAATTGGCCAGGGTGAAGGGCCTCCCACTAGCATCTCACCTGACCAATTTGCAGCGTTTTTTAAATCCAAAGTGGAGGCCATCCGCCGTGACCTTTCTCCTTTTTTAAATACAATGGATCGAGCAGAGATGTCCAGCGCTCCGTCCTGCCCGGTAATTCTCGATTCTTTTCAGCCTGTAACATCAGAGCTGGTAGACAAGGTGCTTGATCGCTGTCGGGCCACCACCTCTTCTCTCGACCCTTGCCCGGCCTGGCTAATCAAAGCAGCCAGGCCGATAACAACTGAATGGGCCACTGCAATAATTAATGGGTCTCTCCAGGAGGGCAAGGTACCCCTTGCCCTCAAGGAGACACTCATTAGGCCCATCAGGAAGAAACCAAATCTGGCGGCGGATGAAATTGGCAATTATAGGCCCGTCGCCAGTGTGTCCTTCCTCAGCAAAGTGGTTGAGAGGGTGGTGGCAGACCAGCTTCAGGCGCTCTTAGATGAAACCAATGCTCTAGACCCGTTTCAGTCGGGCTTCAGGCCGCGCTATGGTACAGAGACGGCACTGGTCGCACTGCTGGATGACCTGTTGAGGGAGGCCGATGGGGGCAATGTGTCCTTGTTGGTCCTCCTCGACATCTCAGCTGCCTTTGATACCGTCGACCACGGTATCCTCCTGGGGAGGCTCTCCGAGTTGGGAGTTGGTGGCCTCGCACTTGCCTGGCTCCGCTCCTTCTTGGAGGACCGCCCCCAGAGAGTGCAGATTGGGGAGAATGTCTCGGCCCCGTGGAATCTCAATTGTGGGGTTCCACAGGGGTCGATCATCTCCCCAATGCTGTTTAACATCTTCATGAGGCCGCTGGGCGGGGTCATCAGAGGGTGTGGGGCATCGTGTCACCAGTACGCTGATGACACACAGTTCTACATCTCTTTTACTCCAACTTCAGTGGATGCCGTCCAGTCCCTTCAGCGCTGCCTGGACACCGTACTGGAATGGATGCAGTCAAATGGATTGAGGCTGAACCCGGACAAGACGGAGGTCTTGAGGGTGGGTGGCCCTCCCGTCAGCGGCATAGGTGACTCCCTTTCTTTTGGAGGGACGACCCTTGCCACAAAGAGTGAGGTCCGCAGCTTGGGGATACATCTGGACCCGGCGCTAACCATGGAAACCCAGGTGGCATCCGTGGTCCGTTCTGCCTATTTTCATCTACGGCGGATTGCACAGCTGCGGCCATATCTTGATCGGGGGGCCCTCACTACTCTAGTCCACGCGCTCGTAATCTTGAGACTAGACCATTGTAACGCACTCTACGTGGGGCTGCCTTTGAGGCTCTTGCGGAAACTCCAGATGGTCCAGAATGCAGCAGCCAGGCTTATTAGTGGGGTGAGAAAATATCAGCACATCTCCCCCACTCTGGCTGCGCTGCACTGGTTACCTATTCGTTTCCGCATTGACTTCAAAGTATTAATGATTACATATAAAGCCCTAAACGGTTTGGGACCTCAATATTTGGCAGATCGCCTCTTCCCACCCAGATCTACCCGAGTCACCCGACATAGCCAGCAGGGACGGCTGAGGGGACTGACGCCGAGGGAGGCCCGGAAGGAGAAAACAAGAAACCGGGCCTTCTCGGCAGTTGCCCCTCAGCTGTGGAACACACTTCCCACTGAAATTCGGCTGGCACCCTCGCTGGGTGTGTTCAAAAACCAACTTAAAACATGGTTATTCAGACAGGCCTTCCCCCCAATCACCTAAGTTCCTTCCCCTTTTTTCTGGTTCTTAATGTTGCCATCTTGGATAATATTAATTATAATAATTATGTTAGTTATTTTTCTACATTGTTTTAATGTGTTTTAATGTTTGTAAGCCGCCCCGAGTAGACGTTGTCTAGAGGGGCGGGGTAGAAATTGAATAAATAAATAAATAAATAAATAAGTTGACAATCACTGTTTCTCAGACATTAGCTCACACAGACTTTTCCCTCACTGACAGGCTCTTTCTCACTCACTATCAGTCTCTCTAATCACTCATCTCTCAAACGGAAACTCTCAAAACTCCTCACACACACCTTATATAACCCAGCTCCTCCCACTTCTGCACCACCCTCCGTCCTCTCATTGGCTGAGGTTCCCCTGCCCAGCTGTGACGGACAGGTGAGAGCAGAGCTGAATGCCACAGGCACTGTTTCAGAAGAAAGTGACACTGAAATCACACTAGGCTCCCCCAACTCCTCTTGCCTCACCAACTGCCGGAACTAGTACTGATGACAAGTTACAAATCTCCGTAAGGAACATGGTGTCAAAAATTGGAGCTCCCAAGAAATCAATAATCTGGAAACATTTTCAGCAAGGTGCAACAGATGCTTGCATGACTGGGTGAATGCATTACAAGAAGGTGCTCGAGCATGGGCAGGACTTGGGCTACCTCTCCCATAGTAGCATACTCAGCCACCTGAAGGCTCAGCACAGGGCATCACTGCTAGCAAATGAAGTGGGTACTGTGAGGACAAGTGGCTTCCTTATTGTGAAGGGTAAGAATCATCAGAGCGCAGAGGTTCGGCCACTAGCCCAGGGAAGCAGGGAGATAGATGGGCAAATAGCAAGAGATAGGGAGCAGCAAATGCCAGATCCACACTCTCAAGAATAAGTTTCAGGCTACCCGAGGTGCAAGAAAAGCCTTCTGCAAATGTAAAAATGCCAGGATTACTCATTGCCTAGGTGTCTCCCTGACAGGACACTGGTGGAAAGTAGAGGCATCAGCCATAGAATAGCATAGGATAACACAAGGGGGCAGGATACAGGTGGGCCCTGCTGGATGTGGCTGTGATGGAAGACTGAGCTCACAACGTTTGAGAGGATCTGAGGGACATGCTGCAACAGTGTAGTCTAGCTACAGAAAGGCAGGTCTCTTTGTCACAGACAATGGGGCAAACATAGGGGCAGCACTGCAGGCTGAGAAGATGAAAGGGTTGTGGTGAATGGCCCAAATTCTCAACCTTCAGGGTGCTTTGGAGAGTATGGGAGACACATGGAGAGTATGGGAGATACATACCGAATATAATTGGGTGGGACAGAAAGGCAGCAGGGCATTTTCACCACAGTGAGCTGTTGCAAATAAAATTAAGATTGTCACTGCACCATCTAATCCAGGATGTGGCAACTCAATGGAACTTCACTTTCTACCTGCTAGAAAGAGTGCTGGATTAGCAAAAGGTGTGTCATGATTTGGCACAGGAGGCTTCTATTGGTGTTTCTGCTTTTTAAAAAAGGGAAATCATCTCTAAATAGTGTTCATAGTAACTGTAACAGCATTCCAGATATATGGAGATTCTGAACATTGAAAATTTCTAATTCTGAATCCAAAGGGCTATATTTCCAAATTACAGATCTGAATTTTGAATTCAAATCTTGGTGCTGGTGCAACTCCCTAATCTACACCTAATCTACACAGTCAGAGGCTTTTCCTGTAGTTTTCAAAGCACAACCTGGTTTTCTTTATAAATTCTTGGTGTGCTCTGGAAGCCAGCAGATATTTGCAACCTGATCTCTAGTACTTTCTTGAATCTCTAGTACAGCCTGAACATTGACAACACCAATGGCAACAGTCAAGATGGTGTATTCGATACCCTTTTCTGATCACTTGTTGAAAACCAGCCTTGACAACTGCTTTGTGTTTGAGTGAGAAGCTTGTCATCCTTTTTCTTGCTGGTAATGCAGGCATGATATTGTGCAGCAATATTGGTCCATTTCCTGGATTTCTGAATCATGAGTACAGAAACACAATGTCATTCCATAAATCAATTCATACATCAGAAATGTTTGAAGAATTCAATTGCCACCTACTGTGTGGCTGGAAGAAAGGATTTATTATAGCATATTGCTCATATTTTTCTTCTTCAAATAAACTGTGGCTGTCCTCTAACTTGTAAAAATATTATCTCACATGCAAAAGGATTTTATGAAATAATTACTGATGAAAACCAAGTAGTGTCTATTCTAGAACTCTGGTGAACCTTGCCCCCTGCTTCCCAATAATATAGAAAAATGAAATAATCAGCACTTTCCTCTAAAGTTGTTATTGAATATTTACAACATATCTCTGTTTCCCTAAATGATTCCATCTTCTCACATGCTGGCACTGTATATTCAAGTTACTTTTCTAAGCATCAGTTGGGGGATAGATGTGCAATACTGTTGCATATTGCATGCATACTATTAGCCAAATTCAGAAAAATTGAACATTATGTTCCCATTTAGAAACTTTGATGACTCCCTAAGCTATATAATCTAGGTTTCAGTAACTGATGTTTATTATACATATGTGGAATACTGTCAGGCTTTGAATTGGTAGGGCATAATGTTCCTCAATTAAAAGTAATGAAATGTCCTGAGTGGTATAGTCTAGAGCTAAATAATTGCTGCACATACTACACATATTGTTACCTGCAATTACCTTAATTGTATATCAGCTTACAATACAGCCAGCCACCAATTTTCACATTTTTTTTACCTGATCTGATGATAATATTCCCAAACCTGTTGTGTGTGGTGCAAAATAGCAGATGGTCACTATCACTCTGTCCATTTGACTTGTATTTAACTGCACAGCAGGGGAGAAATGTGCAAACACCTTTGGTTCCAGAGAGTGTAGCATCAATGATGGGAGAAAGAATTACAGAGCAATGTCATACTATCACACAGCTGTCAGAGACACAAGAGCATCTTTCAAAGCCCATCACAGGTAACCATTGTCTTGTGTAAGTATAAAAACAGAATTCATGATATCTGGAAAATATATCAGTTTCTGAGACCAACCAAGTATTAGAGCTGCTTTAAATATCATACCCTTTGTTGTCTATACCACCTGGCATGCAGAGCTTTCTCTGTGGGCACACGAGCCATAAGTCACCATCGAGAAATACTTACCAGTCCTCTGATCCCGAATTTTGGCACTCTCCTCTGCTGATGCAGTGGTCCAGCAGAGGGGTGCAATGGCAACCATTACTGGTATAGCCCAATGGGGGATTGGAGGACTGGTATTTCTTTGTTAATGCTGCCCACAGGGAAAAAAAAACCCAAGCACTTAAACCCTTGCAGTGCAGGAGCAGTTGTTTTTCTAAACTAAAAACTCAGTATTCTGGTTTTTAATTGCAGTGTTGGCACTTTGAAATAAATAAATTGATTTTGTGTTGCAGTCTGGGCACTCAGGCTCAAAAAGGTTTGCCATCACTAGTTAAGACTAAGTTGGAGATGAAACATGGGGAAAGATGCGTATTCTCGAAGGCTTTCATGGCCAGGATCTGATGGTTGTTGTGGGTTTTTTGGGCTCTTTGGCTGTGTTCTGAAGGTTGTTCCTCCTTACATTTCACCTGTCAGCATGTCCGTTCTCCTAAAAGAATCAGACAGCTCAGAATAGAGAGGTTCTAGGTCTAGTTGACCCTTATTTAAGTTGAGATGAGTCCCAGTCTCTACCAGGCTGTCTCACCAGCACCTTTTCCCAAGTCTATTCCCATTTAAAAATCATTGAGAACCAGAATATAATCATGAGCCTCAGAGTCATTAAGATCTCTGAGTACTCAAGAAAATATTGGACTCAACGTAGCTAGTTCCGTGGCCTGAAAGAAATCAAATTAAGTTTGGTAGCAGGATTGTGTCTGTTCAAGAGATCAAACATAAGATCTTTGGTATATTTATTTTATTAGAAAAATAAAGATTTAAAAGAATTCAGTTTATGCAAAAGCAAAGCAATCAGAAACATTTCCACAACTACCCAGTTAGAACTCTAACAAACTCCAGCTAAAAAAAATAAAACAATAAAATTGCTATCTAAGAAAAATTAGGAAAGACATTGGCCTCTCCTCTAACTACTTGAAGAACTACAACCTAAAAGAATTTCAGGAACTCCAAAGTCCCTCTAAGAATCCATAGTCCATAAAATCCATAAGGCAAAAAGTCTCCTTTAGAAATCCATGGGGCGAAAAGATCCTTCTCTCCCTCTGCATTCCTTCTTTCTCTTCTGTGCTGGAAAAAACCCCTTCTTCTTCTCACCCATCGATAGCCAATCAGGAAGAAGAAATAGTTATCTCTCTTAGTCCTTCTATCCCATGGGAACACAGGTGCTGTTTTGGTTTAGCTGCTGGAATGTTTAGACTTCAGTGAGAATGGAATGTTTAGAATTCCGTTTCCTAGTTACTAGATAAGAACGCTGACTTCTGTGAAAGAAAACAACATCTGGAAACTTCCATTAGAATTACACAGACCAAGGATGGATTCTTTCTGGCTAATTTCATGACTACAAATCCCATCTTAGAAATTACTTTCTGGCTTCTATGACCCCAGTCTCTGTGGCCGCCATCTTCAGAGGACCTGGAGTAGGAACTCTATCCATGCTCTGTTGCTGTTTGTTGGATAGTTGAGTATTAATAGCTGTGGGAACAGCTTTTGTCCTTTTTTTGAGATAGGGTGATCAGCATGTTTTTGTTGTGGATGTATTGTTGTGATAAGAGAGGAGAGATTATCTGTCACTGTGATGATGGGTGTCTTTAGCTGGTCTTTTTGTGCAAAGATCCCTGGTCCCTGTGGCTGGGTAGAGTTTGTTTACCTTTTGCAGGCTGTATTTTTCAGTGCTGGGAGCCAGGCTTTGTTGAGTTTTAGACTCTCTTCTTTGAGGAGAAAAATACTTTTTTGATCGTGGCATACAGAAACACAGCCCAAGACCTACCATAGGGCCCGCATTGTGGCAGTGGTGGCTTGGCTTCCCTCCTGGTTCTGATGTTGCACAGTCTGATGAGAGCTGCCTGGCTGGCATGAATGCATATTACTGGAGCTGGGCCACCTGGGGATTCAGTTGTTCCTGAGTGGCGTGCAAGGACATATCTCTAAGAAGGAAGGAGCAACTGAGAAGAGTGACAACAAAGGACAACAGCAAGGGTCACCAGTAAAGAGAGTCAGCAATGGCAAGGGAAGACAGCAGAATATGAAGAGGTGGCAGAAGAGGTGCCAACAAAAAAAGGACAGAGAAGAAAAATGCTGAGGATTGCAGGGAGCAGCTTCAAGGGACCCATTGCGGTCTACAAAGGAGGACATCTGAGGGCTCAGAGGCCAGTGCAGCAGTCCCACTAAAAAAAAAAAAAAAGAGAGAGAGAAGAAGCTGAAAGCAAGGAATATATAGGCATACACTAGTTGCTTGCCTATATATGAAGAGTTTTAATCACAACAGCCCCTCAATATGCCCCCCAAAAGGAAGGCACACTCTGCCCCAGTGGTGGAGAGACAGACGCTTGCTGCTTATAATACCAGGGCATGGGCAGGCCACCCTAGAAAAAGCTGGGCCACAGTTGGCAGGACCAGGGCTGCATCACCTCCACACCACTAATAAGAGCTGGTGCCTGCACAGCAGCCTCAGATGCTCCAGAACAGGCTCTGGCTGAGATTACCCAGCAGCTGGGATCTTATACGCAGGCACAGGCAGCAGGGGTGACATTGTCATCAAGGAGACCCAGGAAGAACAGGCCAACGTGGACATATGAGTGACCAGATTGTCAAGATGCCACAGCCCAGGGGAACCAAGAAGGGGAGGTATACAGCAGAATGGACCAATGCAAGGACAGGAGGGATCACTTCTTCCTCTGCTTCTAGTCCAAAGAGGCCATAAAGCAGGAGGTGCAAGAAGGAGTGGCGTATAGCAGAGCACACCAGTATGGAGATGACAGAGACAATTTCCTCTGCTTTGAGCACAGAGAGATGCGCATTCAGGAAAACACATGAAGAGGAGATGTAAGGAGATTACTAGGAGATGGCACACTACACACCACACAGACTCCTCCACGTTGGATACATTGTCTGGTGAGTCCTCCAATGAGAATTTGCATGGGGTCTCAGGGGACTACTGGAGCGATTCAGCACGCATTACAGGACTCCTCCAGTGGGCGGCTCACAGAAGAGAGACAGGACAGGAAAGGCTGGAGGAGGACTGGGAGGGTGGCCATGTGGTTCAAGTCAGGGCAGGCCCATCTTATGTATGTATGTATGTATGTATGTATGTATGTATGTATGTATGTATGTATGTATGTATGTATGTATGTATGTATGTATGTATGTATGTATGTATGTGTGTGTGTGTGTGTGTGTGTGTGTATGTATGTATGTATGTGTGTGTGTGTATACATACATGTGTATATACATGCATACACACACACATACACACACACACACACACACACACAAACAAACAAACACACACACACACACACACACACACACACACATACAGTGGTGCCTTGCTAGACAGTTACCCCGCATGACAGATTTTTTTGCTAGACATTGACTTTTTGCGATCGTTACAGCGATTTGCAAAACAGTGATTCCTATGGGGGAATTTCGATGGACAATGTTTGGTCCCTGCTTCACAAACCAATTTTCGCTAGACAACGATTTTGACAGCTCCGTGCTCACAAAATGGGTGTTTTTGGGACCTAAGCTTCGCAAGACAGCTATTTAAACAGCTGATCGGCAGTTTGCAAAGTGGCTTTCCTATGGCCGATCTTCGCTAGACAACAACGATTCTTCCCCATTGGAACGCATTAAACAGGTTTCAATGCATTCCAATAGGGAAATGCTTTTCGCTAGACAATGATTTTGCTAAAGAGCAATTTCAGTGGAACAGATTATCATCGTCTAGCAAGGCTCCACTGTATGTGTATACACACACACACACACACACACACACACACACACACACATACACACACACACATATATACACACACACATATATATATACATACATATATGTATGTATATGTATGTATATGTATATCTGTATATATTATTATTATTGTTATTATTATTTACAAATGAAAAATAATCAATAATAATTTAACTGTACAGTTAAATACAAATCCATACCTGTTTAACATTATGTCCCCTGGGTTCCGCTTAATCTATACAATGTGTTTCTAGCCATTGATAAAACAGATTCCAAGTTTGATAGTTTTCTAAATCTTTCTTCCCTTTGATTTTTAATGTCAGTCTGTCCATTTCTGTACAGTTTAGCATCTTTTTATTTCTTCATCTGGAGGTGTTTCTTCATTCTTCCAGTACTGTGTAAATATAATCCTTGTGGCTGTTAAAATATGCAGTATTAAATATACATTTTGTTTATCAACATTTTCTGGTATTATACCTAACAGAAAGAATTCTGGCTTAAAATCTATGTGGTTTTTAAAATTATTTTAACAAGCCATATATGTATTTTTATCCGAAATTTGTTTTGCTTTATCACATGTCCCCCAAAGGTGATAGTAAGTTCCATTTTTATGACATTTCCAGCATTTACTTGACCAATTAGAAATGATTTTAGCTAGTCTATCAGGTGCTAAATGCCATCTATAAAACATTTCGTATAAATTCTCTTTATAAGATGATGCCATTGTCATTTTATAGTTTCTAGTCCACAACCTTTGCCATTTTTCAAGATCAATATTGTATCCAAAGTTTTTTGCCCATTGTACCATTGTCTCTTTGACTTGTTCTTTGGTCATTTTCCAATTTAAAAGAAATTTATATATTTTCCCAATTATTTATTTTATTTATTTATTTATTTGATTTTTACCCCGCCCGTCTAGACCATGTCTACTCGGGATGGCTTACAAAATAAAACAGAACAGTATAAAAATATATAAAATTATAAAATTACAATTACAATTAATTTATAATAAATTTATAATAAATTAATTACAATTAATTTATAATCTGACATTAAAATTATTTCAAGTGTTGTTTGTTCTTTACAGAAATCATATACAGTGGTGCCTCGCATTACGACGTTAATTTGTTCCAGCGAAATTGCTGTAGGATGAAAACGTTGTAATGTGAAAATAAAAAGCCCATTGAAATGCATTAAAACCAGTTTAATGTGTTCCAATGGGCTGGAAACTCACTGTCCAGCGAAAAACCTCCATAAGGCAGCCATTTTCAGTGCCTGTGCAGCGAGAAATCCATCCCAGAAAACAGTGGGGAGCCATTTTATTTACCTGGTGGCCATTTTTAAACCGCCAATCAGCTGGAGGAAAATCGTCATTTTGCGAAGAATCGGTTCCCAAAACAGGAAACCGATCATCGCAAAGCAAAAAACAAAACAAAAACAAAAACAAAAAACAAACCATTAAGACCATCGTTTTGCGATCGCAATTGCTATAATTATTGTGACAATTTTATAGTCCATGTTCAATAATGATTTTGGTCTAAAAAGAATTATATGTGTATTGTCCATATCTTCTTTTGGTATTAAAGCAGTATTTGCTTCTAGCCAGGTCTTGGGTATTCTAGCTTTTAATAAAACTTCATTGCAGACCTCTTTTATTGGTTGACTTAATATATCTTGAAAAGATTTATAAAATTCTGCTGGCAATCCATCCGGTCCTGGGGTCTTATCATTTTTTTGTTTTTTAATGGCTTCTGTTACTTCCATCATTGTTATTTTTTCATTTAGGAGATTTTTAAATACTTTCTGGTAATTTAGGAAGATTCGCTTTTTCAATATATTTTTCCCCCTGAGGGAAGTTTCTTAGGTATCATACAGATTCACATAGCATTGTTTAATAATTTTTTATTTTCTCTTTTTGATATTGTAGGACCCGTTTTTCATCTTGTAGTTTGTTTATTAATCTTTTTTGTTTTTCTTTTTTCAATCTATAAGAGAGCCATCTTCCAGGTTTGTTGGCATTCTCAGAGAAGTTTTGTTTAGCCCTTTTAATTTGCTGGGCTCATTCTTCTGATTCTAATAAGTTTAATTTGTGTTTATTATCTCCATCTGGTTCTTAAGGGTTTTCTTCTGTGGTTCTTTCTGTAGTTCTAGTTCTAGTTTTTTAAAGTTTTTCCTTCAGTTCTGTAAGTTCTCGTTTTTTCTCTTTGTTTCTTTGAGCTATAGATGATATGGCTAATCCCCTGAAATACACTTTAGCTGTATTCCAAATCATTTGGAGAGTTGTTTCCTCTCTTTTATTTTCTTTGAAAAAGAGTTCCATTTCTTTGCCCTCCCAACCCCGGAATAAAACGCGAGACACTGATATGGGTTAAAATATGGGCCACACTTTATTAATATACATCCATATTCCAAACTTTTATTCACAAGGAGGGGCCTGCCGTAGTGCGGAAACAGTAAACTGGTGTGAGTATCTAAGTACTCCTAGATCAACGAAAAGGGGCGAGTCCCCGGCCCCAGGCTCCAGCGACCTTAAGGATAGCAGGAACCTGGCCGGCCGCTAAAAAACACCTCCAAACCTTGATCCCCCTTTATTTGAGGGTTGTTATTCTGGAAGTGGCCCAGCACATCTTCCCGTCACAGGCACTGTAATCGCACGATCCACAGTGCCAGGCGGTAGGATGTACTGTTGGCTTACTTGGAATTACTGTGGTACCCACCGTAAATGCCTGTTTTTTCCGCACTACCCGCCACAGCATAGGGACTAGCCTGGCTATGTCCCATGCCCGCCACAGAGCCCTGTGAGCTCGGCAAGCAGGTCCCCCTGAATGTCCTCTAAAAATACCTCCAAACCAGCATCTGACAGATGCACACTATCACTCCAGAACAGTTCTGAATTCTCGGCTTGAATCCTGCGGTGCCCTATCACCGATCCAATGCCGTTGCAGACGCCTCTGCATACTTCCCTGTTGACGCCCCGCCGGGCCTTGTTCACAGCAGCACTCCTCTCAGAGCCTCGCCAGGCTAACCAAGGAATAATTGTAGACCATAAGATACACATCGCCGGGTATGCGGCCTTCAATCTCTTAAGGTTGCACAGAATATCCAGGATCAAGGCCTTGCCAGGAAGCCGTGGCAAGTCGTTGCCTCCCAGATGTATCAAGAGAAGGTCTGGTGGGCAGTGACCAAACGCCGTCATTCTGCACAGTTGACCCCACTGCATGCCACGCAGCCCCTTCCATGTAATGTTAGCCCTTGCTCCAAGCCCCAGATTGCTTCCCCATGGAGATGTGGACGCATAGCGCTCTGCCCAGTATATATAGATATGCCCGACGATCATGATCTGCTTCCGTGTTCTTGCCCCCAAGCAACCTGAAAAAACATAAGTTAGGCCCTGCCTACAAAGCAGGTAAGGTCCTAATATATCTTTTATAACAGGAAGAGGACCATAGGCTGTCCTGTGTGCTGTAGCCCATGGCTGCTGCAGTGGATGCCGCTCCAATTCTGAATGAATGTGTGCCAAACTTTGCACCCGTAATGCCAACCTTGTGTAACGCTAATCCAGTCAACCTCCAAAACTGATATTTTGTTAGTGGAGACATCCGCATGCTGGAAAAAATAACCTGGCTCCCTTCCTCTATACTCCAAGTATGCCTTCGTGGCTCTGACCGGGCATATGCTCTTGGCTGAGCATTGCCCTAAAGTTAACTGCCTACCTTTCCCCCTTTGATCGGCCTTGGATCTTCTAATTACCAGCTCTACAGTCCCCCCTCGTACTTTCACATCCTGCCATTGCAGAGCTACCCCGGTCTTGTCTACCTTACCTCGAGCTACCAGTTCACTGATTCTTAGGGCCCCAAAGAAGGCTATGAGGGCTGCAGTGTGGAATAACCTTATCTCGTACTCGTCCCTGCACAGTGCCGTCCAGTGCACGTACATACGCTCCAGGAGGCGAGGTGATATGGGTGCCCTCGTGTCCTTTGCTCTACCTCTCTCTCTGGACCACCCTTCTAGCATTTTCCTTATTCGAAAGTCCCCTGTCACATCCCTGCAGCCCTTACTTTTTGCGTGAAATGCCAAGGCTGACAGCTTACCTTGTATAGTGGAGGGCGCTAACCTTTTCCTATAAAGGTATACCATAAACTGCTGGAGATGTTCGACTGGGACTGGCCAAGCCTGTTCCAGGTTCGCCATCCTTCTAAAGTGCTTGAACTCCATACTCACTGCGGAGTAGCCCTTCCTTGTCCTTTCTGTAAGGGCCAACCCTATTGCTCATGATGCGATGTCATGCCAATCCACCAGACCTCTGCAGGAAGAAATTCTGGCCTCTCCCTGGCTTCTGAAGCCAGTTTCCTGAACCGCTCAATCTGTTGACGTGACAAAGCATCAGCTATGCTATTGTCTACCCCGGGGACGTGCCTGGCATGCACAACTAAGTTGAACTGCAAAGCCCTGAGTGTAAAGGCCCTCACAAGGTTCATGACCCGCTCTGACTGTGCTGTCTGGTTGTTTATGATGTGAACAACCGCCAGGTTATCACACCAAAAACGGACTACCGAATTTGCCCATTCCTCTGCCCATAGCCATAGCGCACCCACAATTGGAAAGAATTCCAAGAAGGTTAGGTCCCTCGTGATGCCACTCTGATGCCATGCATCTGGCCATGAGCCTGAGCACCACTTGCCTTGGCAATAGATGCCAAACCCCAATGACCCTGCAGCGTCTGAGTTCACCTGGAAAGCTGCCTTCAAATTCCTCTCGGACCTCCAGAAGGAAACCCCATTAAATGATTTGAGAAATTGGCTCCAGACATGGAGATCTTCTCTCATGCCTCACGTTACCCTAGTCCTGTGACTTGGTCGCTTGAGTCCCCTCATGGCTGTGCACAGGCGCTTAAGAAATGCCCGGCCTGGTGCCACAACCTTGCAAGCAAAGTTTAAATGACCAACTATTTCCTGCAGTTCCTTAAGGGACGCCTTTCTCTTGTGCAATAAAGATTCCACCCAAACCCTCAGGTCATCCAATTTGATGTTTGCTGTACGGTGTCAAGTTCTATACCCAAAAAGGTCAGTGTTGTGGCCGGACCCTCTGTCTTATCCTCCGCTAAGGGCAACCCCAACTCCTCAGCTAATATTTGAAACATATGAAGTATAACGCTGCATCTACCTGAGCCTCCTTTTCCACAGAAAAGGAAATCATCGAGGTAATGCGCAGTTGAATTGCCTTTTACCATGTGTCTAAGTCTCCATTCAATAAATGTGCTGAACTTCTCGAAAGTGGCACACGACACCTAGCATCCCATGGGTAGGGCCCTGTCCACATAAAATGCACCCCCAAATTGGAAACCCAGCAAGTTGAAGTCCTGCGGGTGAACCGGCAAAAGTCTAAACACTGATTTAATGTCGCATTTCGCCAGTTGAGCCCCCACGCCACATTTCCTGATCATCTTCACAGCCTCATCGAAGGAGGTGTACTTGACTGCGCACAAATCCTGGGGAATAGCGTCGTTTACCGACCTGCCCTCCGGGAAGGACACATGATGAATTAAATGGAATTCACCTGGGGCCTTCTTGGGCACTATGCCTAGTGGCGAAACCCTGAGGTTCTCCATAGGTGGTTTTGAGAAGGGTCTGAGGACCCTTCCCTCCCTTACTTCTTTATTGATTTTTGTTGCACTATGCACTCCATGCCTAGCACTGAGCGAAGGTTCCGTGCCATGAACGCCTTGCGTTCCCCTACAGCTGGAATTCTGAACCCATATTTAAATCCCTCCAATAAATACTTAGCATCCTCTTGGCAAGGATAAGACCTCAGCCATTCCTCCATAACCTGTACCCTAATTGGGCTGGGCCCCTTTTCCAGAGGTGCCGCCACCATTGTTAGGCTTCTTGGGACCTCCTGTATTCTTGCTGTGTCTCTGGGCCCCTGCCCGAAAACAAGAGGAATTGGCATGCTGTCCCCCACAGGTGAGACATTCATGCCTAAACTTGCAAGGCGTCTTGTTACAGAAGCCCCTGGCATTAAATTGAAAGCAAGGAAGGCGGGGTTGAATCACCTGCCCTGCGCCTGTGTGGGTAGTTTGTGGAGCTAACGGTTTCCTATTAAGATGCCCACTATCGAACCGCTCCCCTGTGTTGGGCCTAGAAGGTGCCATGTGTTGCAGCCAGAGCCTCGGCTGCAGTTCATCCCAGCGTAGATTTGGCTGGATGGCGCTTCTCATGCGAAAGGCTTGGTCATACTGCAACCAAGCCTGTCCAGCAAAATCTGTATAGGCCCTGTAAATGATATCCAAATACTGGAAAAGGGCTTGCGCCCTCCAAGGCTGCGCTTTCACAATGACTCCCACATAAATTAAGAATCCAGGGAGCCAATTTGCCCATGTCCTCTCTGGCTTTTTCCTCCTTTGCCTCTCTTTATCCTTCTCATCCTCCCCATCCAAATCTTTCTTCTCCACCTCCCTATTAAGTAATTCAAACACATCAATGTACTCTTCTTTTCAAATTTTTTCCTTGGTTGCTGGGCTCAAAAGATCTCCCAAGGGAGTCGAGTAGTCCCCATAAGGAAGCACCCCAATAGGCACAGTGTTATAGCCTGTATTGGGTACTGCCGGATATGGCCAGGACCCCGCGCCGGACGTATTGTCGGGCTGAGCCTGTGCGGGAGGGGTAACATAAGGCCCACCCCAGCCACTGAAGTGTGGAGCGGCATAAGGCCATGAGGCATTAGGTAACCCCATGCTCATAGCGGTGTAGGGTGTGTTGACCGCGTAACCCCCTGGCGCACCCGTGGCCCAGGGCCATGCCACCAGAGGCGCTTGGGTGACTGACCTTGTTGCAGACTCACCGTAGGACGTAGATGCTCTGCCCGGGTCCTCAGGATGCTGCACAGAACTGCAATCGGCCTCCTCGATCTCATCCTGTTCCTCCTGGCTTACATATGCCAGCTCCGAATCCTCCAGGGGCAGTGGCTGCTGTTACTTAGTCTGGCGCCTTTTTGCAGCAACAGTTGCCCCATCCTGATCACGCCTCGCCGAAGCATCCGTATCCTGTGCGGAC